>NC_048899.1:2662255-2821912 GCF_011077185.1 Oxyura jamaicensis | reverse complement strand
AGGTTTGGTTAGTTAACATTGTGTGACAGCAGTTTTGAGTTAGCAGAAAATAATTTTTGGTGCACACTTGAAAAATCCACACGATCAATAGCTAGGGGAGGAACACAAATGTGTAGCATGTTTGTTTGCCCCTCCTTTCTAAAGCATCTCATTACTGATCCCCTCTGAGCTCAAACATTCAGACCACAAGTATTTTCAAAATGGTTTGAGCCTGTGTCGTATCTGTTTATACACTGTCAGTAAAATGCCGTTGCTGTACTAAGGATGTACTGAGTGATTTCCATCACCGTTCTTACTGAGTGTCTCTGCAAAAATGAAGTCTCTGATCATCTGAGATACTGAAATGCTCAGACTGTCTCAGCTCTTGAGGGCAGCTATGTTGCAACATGTCAGAAACATGTTTAGCACTTGAGGGCTCACAACAAGCACTGTTTGGAATCAGAGGAAGTATGTAATGGGATAACAGAGAGCTATGGTATGAGAGCTAAGATAACCAGACATCCTCATTACAATTGCAAGTAACTTATGCACAGAAAGTCTAATGTGGACAGAAATTGAAACAATTCTCTTGTTCACTTTAGCAAAAGATCATTTAGCAGAAAGATACATTGTAAGGATTCAGCTCTTTCCTTCTGATGTGTGTGCTATGCCAGTCTTCTGTTGAACAGCTGTCCATCCAAACAGCTTTCCAGACAGAACTTCCTAAGGTGGTGAAAATCCGTACCTGATTTATAGATCACAAAATCAGTCTGACTCAGCTTTGAAGCTGACTTGACGATATTCGCCAGTGCATGGAAGCAAGCTACAGAGCAGCACTAAACCACCAGAAACATTGCTGAGAAACACCTGTGCTGTTCTCACCCATGGGATGCTGCTGAACATCGCCAAATAGTAACAGACCAGACATGGGGACCACAAGCAAATAGGAAACCCGTAGTTTAAATTGTTCATATTTGATCAAAGCAATCAAAATATCTCCTGGCAGGCCTAAAATACAGTGCATTGGCAAGCAAAATCAAGGTTTAGCCATTTTTTTTTCATACAAAAGCATAACTTATATCACCAGGTGATATTAAAAGCATGAAAGATACAAAGCTTCTTTAGCATATGGTAGTCAAACTTTAGTTTACCTTTTATTTTTTTAATAATTACACAATTAGCTAAGATTTCAAACAGGAAATGAAGCTTAATAGACTGTCAAAGAAAAAGTTTGATGACTTCTGGGCCATTTCTTCTCCCATTGCATACAAGGTAGAAAATGTTATACATCATTGGAGTAGAATTTCTTTCTTCCCTTTGAGGAAAACAGAAAATAACTTAAGAGTAAAATTTAAAAGTTAATGTTCCCTTTATTCTGATCCAGCACATGGAATTGTGAGGGTTTGTTGTTTGTTTGTCTGTTTGTGTTTTTTTTTTTTAAAAAAAAAAAACACCACCACCACCAAAACAGACAAACAAACAAACACACACTATTTTTACTCTCCATATGAAGAGAGACAAGAAAAGTGAAGGATAGAGTGGGAAGAACTATCAGCCTGAACTGGAAATACTTACCATTATCTATGTAATCTCATATTCATTATATGCAAATATGTTAGCAATCCATCAGCTCAGAGATCTGCACACATTTAAAACATGACAGCTTTAATTTCACTACCATAAATTCAAAGCTATGTTCCCAACTGCAGCTCGTGTCCATAATGTAAAAAATGAAGTGAATAAAAAACCAGCCATTTTTCCTGATATTTTAAGTCACATTATTCATAGACCAGGACATTTATTTGAGGAGGAGAGGTTGTTGGTTATCCCAATGCACCTCTTTAGGGACTGAAATAAAACTCCTGAGGACGGCCAAGAACAACACAAACAAACAATACAAAGTGATTTGGACTCTGGAGAGTACGCTTTCCATGTCCTTTCCCCTTTGGTACAGCTTTGTTACAGTAGCTGGCAGACAAGGTTACTGACTTATTGCTATTGACGGGAAAATCTGATTCCGTAGTCCTGCAGCATAAACATGCTAAATCTACCAATTCTACAGGCATTCCCTGAAGACAACAAGGGATGAGCGGTCTGGTCAAGAAATCTACATTTAATTAGCCATTTTCTTTATTCTGCTGCTCTGCTTAGGAAAAACAGACTGTCAAACCTTTCTGCATATTCTGAGGGGTATCTTCATGTCTCAGTAAGCAGGTATCTTGACATATATGGATCTGCCAGGGGGTGAAAGAAAGGAATCATCCTTCTACAGTTTTCTACCCTCATTATCTTTATTTTGAGGATGAGAAGCAAGAACATCTCTGTCACTGAACAGTAAGCCTGCACAAACCCATAGCAAATATGTGATGTTCTCACTCTTGAAACCAGAATAGAAAGAGTGCCTTTCAGATATGCTAGCCTAGTTTATCTGTACAAGGAAAATAAATATTTTAGATTCACGTTACACCTTCTGGAAATCTCAGAGCACCATCTGTTTTAAAGCAAACAATTGCAATTCATAAAGTAATACACCTACAGTGATTTACAAAGGATGGTTCAGACCTTTATCCCCAAATCTGATGACAGAAAATTACATGTTTTTCTAAATCAATGCTTCCTGGAGATTCAGAATCAATGGAGATGTCCTTTCTTTCTTCAGCATTGTATCCATTCCTAAATTAGATTAGGCTAAATACTATTAGATTAATAGATAATGCATGTATGTCTTTTTTCTCAATTTGACTAAAAGACACTTATGGTGCTTCTAAAGCAATGCTTTTTCATTTGTGTCTTCATGGACAAAATGTGGGATTCAACTGAAGTTCGATTTCATGTTTGTCCTGCTACAGTCTTTGACAAAACCTATTTGGATGTGTGAAAATGGAAGAGGATGGCACGAAATCCATTCAAATTTAGAAATTTAGAGTAAGGAGAAAACAGGGGAGTAATGAACAGATCTGTATAAAGCAGGGAAAAAAAAAAAAAAAAAAGAAAAAAAAAAAAAAAAAAGCTCTAACGCACAGAATATAATGGAAGGTTCCTTAGTGACAACTGCAGTCATCCCTAATGAATCAGGATGATATCAACATTTCATTAGTGGTGCTTTTATACTTTAAAGTATATATTTTATACTCCTGGTGTGATGATAAGCTCCAGTGCAAAAATAATCCTCATTGTTTCAGCCCTGATAATTTAAATCCTGAAGTGGTATGTGTTGACCAAGTGTCCTGCTATTCAGGTTCTTCAAAAATATAATCTACCTCAGGCCTTCCATTAACAACAGGCATCCCGGATGCTATTCAAGTTCTTCAAAAATATAATCTACCTCAGGCCTTCCATTAACAACAGGCATCCCGGATTATGGAGATTTCACCTTATTTATTCTTGAAAAAAAGAATTCAACCAAACAAAAATTGTTTGGCTTTATTCCGTACTGCTTCTTTCAGTCGTCATTCATGTTACCCCTTTTACAATAATTCTCAAAAGTCCTGATTCTGAAAGAAAGTCTGTCTGCAGATAAGGTTCAGAATTAAAAATGTTGATCTAAAAGTATTCTGATATGAGTTCTTAGAACTCCCATCTCAGGTCTGCTAAGTCAGAAATACCATTGTTATCTACAACCCTTGGAAAACTGTTATTTAGAAATACTTGTAATGTTTCTGGTATTACACAGCTACTTTGCTCATTGTAAATCTGAAAATAATTGGATTTCAGGGAAAGAAAATGATGGGCTATAGTAAGTTAAGAAGCAGTTTCATTTACCTTATAGATAAGTGGAGATGTCAGGATTTATGAATGGTTTTGGAAGGGTCTGAAATGTTTTCAGGCAATCTAAAGAATTGGGGTGCTTTTAAAGTTCAGGACACAGTCAGTTCTTCAGTTCTCTCTTTTAATGTGATATTTTACCTTTTTGTTCTTATGATAGCTACCATCAAAGTATATATAAAAAATATTTAACTCCAAGCATTTGCCATTGCAGTCATAAATGGAGAAATATAAAATAAAAATCTCAGGTTCTTCATGTTCTTCTCCAGTTGCCAGTCTGCTTTGAAGGAGAAAGGGCACAAACACAAGAGGCAAAAAAAAAGCGTGCAAGTTTTTTTCGTGTGGCTCTCTCCATTGGAGGTCTAACAAACCCAAGATCAAATGTTCTGCAGAATTATGCCATGGTCGCAAGTGTATCAGTCAGATATATTGACTACAGGCCTGTCCACAAAGAGATACATTTCCTGCCTCTCTCTATTTCTCTGTCGACATCTTTAAACTGTAAAGCTAGCCCTACAAAATGTTGGACAAATTGTAACAGGCAGCTTGAAGCTAGATCCAGAGTTGTGGGTAAGAGCTCAAGGCAGCAGGAACGATGCATATTCTGTGTACATTTTGGTGGTCCCTGGTCATCTTCATAAAATATCAAAGCATTCAACCTTTAACAAATGTTTGGTGTGAGATCAGCAGGCTTTGGGATACCCCAACCATTGCTTTCTCCCTGCAGATATTATTTCTTCTTCAAGAAGAGTAGGGGGAAGTGTAAAGTGCCATTATTTCTCTACGTTCTCTCAATACTAACCTACAGAATGCGGCAGTAAGTGGCTAAACTCAATTTACATCCATTCAGACTACCATGATATATAAATTATCTTTAACCCTAGACACTCTAAAGTCTGCCTGTAAAGCTAGCAGTATATTGAAGAACAGATCTGTAGGCTACTTGCAATGCATGCAGGCTAATTAATAATTGTTTTAGAAGATAATTGTCATCTTGTTATAGCTGAGGTAAAAATCCTATAAGAAGAGCTGCTCTAAGTAGAGCAGACATTTGGTTCTGGTGTGGTCTGTAAAAGGGTAAAGGTATGAAATTAAAAGATTACTGAAGAAGTTTGGGGAGAAAAGCAGGGAAACAATCACTGATCTTTGCAGAACCCTTTAAGCAATAATTAACAAGAGTTCAAATAACATCCCTCTCAGCCCCCAACGATTTGTTTGTTCCTAACCAGAGATTTAAACTGATACCAATGATGGCTGTCAACTTGTGTAGCTTTGAATTGTATTTTAGAAATATGCCAGCCCTATTATCACCCAACCACAGCAGAGTCATGAGACAGAGCTGGAAAGAGAACCTTTCCCCTGGTGAAAAGTTCAACATTTTTATATACAAGTGTTTAGAGCTGAAAGGCAAAGGGTAGCTGAGGTTATTTAAGAATTCTGGCATCTTTTTCCCAGCACTCAAACCTGGCAACAAAGAGCATCAGTTTTTCTCGTTCAAATCTTTTGGGGTGTAACATTTGCTCAAAACTTGAAGGACTAGAGAATTGTAGAAAAAATAACTTTTATGCAGCATGGCAACTAAAAATGGAAATAGTCAGAATTTTAAAAATAAAGTGTTCTGATGCATACACCTACTACGGTTAAAACACTTTTAGCAATGTAACAGATTTGGACATCTGAATTCTGTTTGACTTACTTCTTATCATTAATGTTAAAACTAAAAGTTACACATGCACCTCCACATCCATTTCTCTGTTAGGATCCCTACAGCTGCGAGCCTGTCCAAGCTGTATTTCTCAGTAGCAAGTCAAATATTCTGCACAAAATAAAAATGCTGAAAAATATGATCTTAAACATGCTTTTTACAATCTCTAGTTTGAGAAATAAAGCAAGTATTCAGATCTCAAAGCAAATAAGGACTCCTAAAATATTGAGGGGAAAAAAAAAATGCATTATTTTGTCCAGCTGTCACCAGTAAATGTTTACCACAACTGCATTGGTGTACAGTGGCATAACACATATCATTCTGAAAGGATGACTTAACTAAGTATAAATCAGTGAAGCTTCTCAGATTTTAATGTGTGAATTTGACAAAGAATCTGAGAAAAATCAGTTAGTGACTTGCTCTCCAAAGATACTCTGGGGATAAAACAATAAATAAAAAATGAGCTGGATTGAACTCTAATAGTCTAATAGATCTGAAGATGGAAGCCTCACAATTTGCTGGGGTTTTTGTTTAAGTCAGACATATTGTCAAGGGTTCATTAAATGCCATGGTGTCCAAAAGAGAAGTCTGGTCATGCATTAAAATGTTTCTCTAATGGTACAAGAAACCTACATTAAAAAATTAAAAAAAAAAATAAAAGCAGTGATTCTATGTTTTAGAGTTAATTGAGCTTTTCCAGAGGGAAATTCAGAGCCAGACATTATAGAATGATTAAAAACACCTGAATTCTCTTTGCTTACCTCCTGTGAAAACCCCAGGGATTCATAAGAAATTACACATTAGGTAGTGCCAGTAGAGCTAGGTGAAGTCTTTATCATTGTCTTCAAAGGACAGCGATTATATCGCTAATCCACGGTTATTTTCTATAGAAAAAAATAATTTAAATCATTATTGCTTGCCTTTTTTTGTTGTTGTTAAAACAATTTTTGCATTGTATTTTCAGTAGTTTTTTAATCATTAATTTTAGCTTCTGATAACCAAATACTTCCTGTTTTCAGTTAAAAACTCTGGAAAATTGATTAAAAAATTGAATCATAATTTCTCTCATTTTTTCCTAGTTTTTCTTAAGTCATAGTTGAATATCTCAGTTCTTGAGAGAGTAACTCAAATACTTTGGAACCAAAGACAATTAAACAGATCTACTTCTACTTGCTCCTGTCACACAATTCTGTTGATGCAGCAGTCTTGCTGTTTCTACATGCTCAGAAGTCCTTAGGGTCTTCTCCCACCCTCTTGATAGTCTACAAAGCTGTAGAAGTCCCAGGTTATAGTCAATGAACCAATATACTGAGAATGTGTTTCTTCCCTCCACGGTATACATGCCTTACACAAAGTCTAGATTTTCCTATTCAGCTGGAGTCTTCTAATTAAAGGCAAACCTGTTGAATGCCATAGACTACTGTGGTCATAACTTCTTTTGTGACATTCATTCTCATCAAGACTTGCAAACCATACCAACGTTTGCAGAATAAGCACAGCGGTACTCAGATCCCAGCTCTAGGAGATCTTTTCATCAAAGAAACCGAACAGAGATACAAGACTAACCACCTCTAAAGGACACACTTTTAAGCATTCTGGAAGTAAGCGTGTTCAAAGCCATTTGTGAACATGCTGAACAGAAATTAAAAGACCAGATAAATGTAAACATTTTAAAAGGAAAACACATGTTTTCCTTTGTTCAGTAATCTTGAAAAGCCTTTTAAATAAATAATACTATGACATTTGATATAATTAGGTTCAAAACCTATCATGAAATGCCATCCATTTAAGAGTTTCTATTTAACAAACTATCAGGGCTTTGAATGAGGGGGGAAAAAAGAATCCTGATGAACAATTAAAACAAATGTCATCTCTTTACTTGATTCACTTTTATTTATTTAGCAGAGAAAACATTAATAGAAATTCAGATACATTAGGACATTATGATAATTCTAGTACATTAATAATGCAAATGGCATAAGAAGGTTAATTACTTCTGAAATGAGCAGTTATTGTATAATGTTCTTCCTTTGCAAAATACACCAACTCATTCCAAGACAAAAGCTTTTTCTTTTTTTCTTTTTTTTTTTTTTTTTAAATCTGCGGTTTGCAGCTAGTATCATAATACACATAAGCATTTTGACCTCTTCAGTTTGAAAATAATTATCAGTCCACTATCACATGCTGAAGTCCAGCATTCAAAGATCAGAATACGTTGTCAGTTGAAAAATGAATAAATAAATCTAGCCTTTATGCAGCATCAAAACCAGATAGAATTACTTCTGTGCAAAAGGGTTATGTGCCTGGAGCATTAATGCATTCTCTGAATTGTTTTAACACTATAGGAGCCCTAACATATGAAATTAGCTGTCTATGCCACATTCACATGGTTATCTGAGTTCACTTTCCTGGTTTAAACTGAAAACAGTATTGCCTGAGAATTAGGATTTCTACATCTGTCAGACTTTATTAATTACTCAAAAGAAGAAAAAAGTTTCACAGTGCCCTGCCACAGAGCAAAAATCGCGTTCTGCTGTTGCAACAAGATCAGCATTGCAGTGACTGTTACACAGGTAAGAGTTACCAATATGGCTATGGGATTAAATCTCAAATCACAGCTTTTATTTATAATCCTATATGTAACTACACATTTATTAGTATGCTCTGCAGAAAGAATCTGTGGTTCTTAATTACACTGAATGCGTCAGTGCAGCCAATGACAGCCAAAACATATGCAGACTCCTCTGTCCAGATAACAACTGCCCTGAATAAAATGTTAAAAGACATCGTCCTTAAAGTGGAAAAATATCTGTGTCCATATTTCCAGCAGCTCAGAGCTTACTGGTTGGCTCTGGGCCAATGGGGCAACCTCTCATTCCCCACATATTTTATTTATTGTTACCCTTATTCCTCTGACTGTGCTAACCCTACGATTAGGGCGGTTGGCACACCTCTCCACGTGACCTGTAGTATAAGTCTCTCGTTGCTTTTTTTGTTTTTCTCCCTAAGTTAAATTGTGCATTATTTATCATGCACCCCTATGTCCAATAGCTCTTCAGATGGACAGTGAATGTCTCTGCAGTCTTATGTCCCGATATAAATTACCATTCTTGACATAGTAATTAACCTTTTCGTTTATCCTCTTCACAAAATTCAGACAGCCTCGAACCGTCTTGACAGTGCAAGAAGCACACTGAAGTTTATTGCAATGCTCCAGTAATGGTCTTTTTTCTTCCACTTAGTTCTGCAGCTTTCAGTTTTCCAGACTTGCTCCTACCCAGCTGCAGTATGGAAGTATTGGGTAACCCTGGTCCCCACACTCTAATCAAACAGATGACATATTAATTTGTGTTCTCTGATACATGCACATCTGGTAATTCTGTCCCCGTGCCATGTATCATAAAAATCTATAGACAAGAGATTAGCCCAGTGCACAACCAGATTTAAGCATAACCATATTCTGTGTGAACATCTGGAAGAGAATAAATATTGTTGGGGGAAGAAAGAAACAAAGGAGGTTGTGATATTATGAGTACATCCTATAATTATCTGATCTCTTTCAGTTATCAGATTGCTTCTATTCTTAGGGAAGTCACCAGTGTGTGTGTAGGCCTTGGGCAGCTGGAAAATATGCCTTTTTTTCTTTTTGCAGATCTTAGTCAGCTTTAAAGAGAAAATATATTTAATAATAATAATAATAAACCAACAGACAGCCTCCTTGTTCTGCACAATGGATCTGGTGTTTTATTACAGCAGAAGGGCATTCAGGAAAGGTCAGTTTGTTTCTAAGGAGCACTCTTATGAATGCCACATGAAACATCACAGATTCACATCTTGAATCACAAATTTCTGGGTACATATGGCATTTGTACCAGAATTTCCCATGTAACCTGGCACCAGCTTTCAAGCTTGTCACCACCTTCCTCCAGAACCATCTGCACACATACTTGCAGGTCCTGAAATCCAGTGAATCCACACCAAATCATGAATCGCAAAAAGTATTCTGAAATTATGGAAGCATCTAGGCCCTTTCCATAAGGCACCACACACCACAGACACACAGATCTGGTCTCACATAACCATGTTTAAAGCACTTACACTCTCTCTGTGCCAGAATTTGTCAGGTAGTAAAACCTAATAGTTTTAACTCTCAATGCCACCATTGTCAAGGCCGATAGCATTCAAGTTTCCAAAGCTATGCTGCCCTGAGGTCCTTGCTGGCACACAGAATCAATTTCTCGAGTCTGCTAATATCAGCTCCTCATAAGTCTGCCATCTCCACCTCCATCACCGAGGCACACAGGAAGGGACTGCAACCGCCCCAGCCACTAATCCACAGAGCATAATGAAAGTCTAAATCTACATAAATGACAAAATGTATAAGCCTCTTAAAATAGCACATTTTCGATGAACTTTTATATTTAATGTCTTTTCTATTTTATTTTTTTTTAATATTATTTTATGAAAGAATAAATAAAATTTGTGGCCAGATCACATTGCTTCATTATGATGTGACTTAAAAAAGAAAAATGTTTTTCCTCCTCACATTACAACTTCAGATAATCTAAGAGTCCAAGTATTTTGTTACGAAGCATGTTTCAGCTTTAATCAAAATGCAAAGATTTTGCGAAAGAGCAGGCAAGAATGGGATGATGTTTTTCTCCACTACAGGCATTGCAAAGAAATGATTAAATGGATACACTCTTAAAAGAACTTTAAGGTGTTAACTGGGTAATTTGATTCAAAATCTAGTAGTGACTTCTGGCATTTCAGAGTTATCACAGAAATTCAAGCAGTAATAAACAATGTGATGTATCATTGACATGTGATATGTCATTTAGTAATGTGAAATATATCATTAACATTACATGTTAATGTATTTTGCATTAGGAGAAAAGGTGCTAAATAAATATGGGGCATTTATTATAAATACCAGGATACGTACAGGCGAATATGACCAAAACCCAAGTCTCATGAATAGTGTGATCCATCGAAACTCAATAAACCAGCTCTGTGGCAGGAATCTGTGTACACCTACATATACCTACAAATGTTAACCTACAAATCTAACATATGCATTACAACGTAATGCTGGAATTATTATGATAGCAAAGTTAAAATTACCAAAATTAACAATTATGCTAATATGGACAGGTTAAATGTATCCACACGGGTTTATTTATACATATAAGTAAATGGGTGTGTATAGGATTTTAGTCTAAATTTAAAGCCTATCAGTTTCCAGTAAGGCAGCTGTATGAAAGCTGGAAGTAATCACAGAGCTGTAATCATAGCAGAGGCTACAAAGCATCCCCTCAAATGCTGGATGCGTCAACAGCAGAGCACAGGGTGTTACTAAAAGTACAAAAAAAAAAAAAAAAAATCTGGAAAAAAAATGCTCGAGGAAAAGCCTGCTAAATGAAGGGCACCCTAGGAGCTGAGCATTAGAGCCTGGCTGACTGCACAGGGCTCTCCCTAGCAAGGAGGCAGCACTGGGGGAGGCGAGCAGAGCAGGGATGGGGAGGGCAGCTGGGAACCCAGGCATCACCTGCAGGTCTGGGGTCACACAGGGAAGGCAGGCCAGCAGGTGAGGATCAGGGGGTGCAAGGTGGAGAGCTAGGTGCCATACAGGTGTGGAGAGCAAGGGCCACGGTCTGAGCTTTAAGGCAGGTGGGGAGCAGGGAAGGCACCAGGGTCCCGTCCGCCACATCATCAGCACACACTTGCACCCCATTGGAGCTTGCTGCGAGCCCCAGCAGCTAAACAGTAACAAATGGCCAGGAGGTAAGCAAAGAGCAGCTCTACTGCTGATCTGCTAACCTGTTGAGTAAAATACATTTGGGTATGAAAGCAATGGGGAATTGTGAGAGTGGTCTAAGCAAAAGGATCCAGTCCTAATCCACACTACTACAGCTACTACAGACTGAAAGAAGTCTTATTTAAATATCAGATTAGTTAAAAAAAAAAAAAAAAAAAAAAAGCTGCAGTTAAAAACAAACAAACAAAAACCCTTCAGACTAGAAATTCTTGTGCAAACTCATATTACATAGTAAAACAGCCTATATGATTTTCTTTCGTCTACTGCAAGTCGGTGCTCAGGAAGCTGCTGCAGGTTTTGAAGGAGCACATAAAGATATGAGTGAAGGTGATGCAGTCAGTTCAGTGTCCTTGCGTTTTCTGGCAACATCCCTCCTTATAGGCAATAACGGAATAGAAGGGAGTATCCTCTAGCAAAATAGTTGCTGGCAAAAGACAGTAAGCAAGAGTAACAAGCCATCAATGTGCACAGTAAAGAAAGGTTGCCAGCATGGCATGAAGAGATCAAATACAGATAATTATCCCGCAGTGCAAGATCCAACTCACAGGAAATGGCTGAGCTGCCAGCTTAAAGCAATAGACTTGTTTTCAATTCTGTGATTCTCTGTGAAGAACCAAAGTACAAATGGATTCAAAAAAGAGGTAAGATAAGAAACTAGGACCCTCTCACCACAGTAAACAACTTCTACATGGCCTTACCAGCAGGCACAACTCTCTCAAAGAATATGGTACCCACCAAGTGTCTGCTTCACAGTCAGCTATTTCTGTGAAAAATCTGCTACAGCTGGGTGTTGCTATGCCCGTTGACAAAACGGGAATCATCAAGAAGTTAAAAGACAAAGAAATAAAGGGGAACTTTATTGACTGTGCATCTCCAAAGAATTCTGCTCAAGAATATGCAGAGATTTGCAATGATCAATTCTCTTTTTTTATGATGGGATTTTTCAACTATTATTACCATGGAAAAATGAAACTGATATTCATATTTTGTAATGTATTATCCCCCTCTCTTGTGAAATTCATTCTGAATATGAATATTTATAGCATTAGCTAGATCACTGGAATTTATTTCTTCTTTTGCAGGCTATTTATATAAAGTAAGTTCCAAAGGACTCCGTGTTTTCAGTGCAAGCGGTAGACATAGTTCACACCTCACTGTAACCATTCCTTTTTACATTTGGCTCCCTAGGTTCATGTCATTTCAACGTGCTTTGTCCGTGTCTTGCAAATGAATCAAGGCTGCCTTTTTACATTTATTTGTATTCTGACATCAGTATCTCTCTGTCCGTGCAGATCCCCTTATAAGTTCAGGGACTTAGTTTGCTTTGCTGTTTTCCTTTTTGATTCTTGTCAATCTCCAGGATGATGTACTGTGACAAACATCACCTTGAATTACCATCTTCCATGTTATTTGATGGAACAACTCAAAAATGAAATGATATGCTATTTTCCAAAGAAAGCTCACTGTCAGAATTATGATTTACTCTCAGGTTTGTAATCACTATTTTTTTTCTTCAACCTATAATAAATAAACAGGATTTCCTAAACAGCAAGCAAAAACAAGCTATCCAATACCCCAAACAAGAAAGAAGCTAACTTCTGGAAAAGGTCATAAGAAGAAGCAGGGTCATGCTGCTACTTACGGGTTATTCATGAAATGTAGGAGGGAGAAATCTCCCATCCAAGCTGGCTGTTGTCCTTTTACAGATGGTGGCATTCTTGTAAACTGGTGTCTTTTCAAAAGTCTTACTCTATATTCCTAGCTACTTTCTGCATTTTCCTTACTTCACTCTGTCCATCAGTTAAGTATGCAAGCAATCCCAGCAAAGTGACACAGGTGTCTGTAGGTACCTTCCAAACACAGTCTCAGACTCCAGGAAACAGAAAAGAGGTGGTCTCTTGATGAGCAGCAAGCTCATCCGTTTTTGCAAGACTTTTCACTCCACAGGTGTGAATATATATATTATTTATATTATATATATATATAATAGAGATATATATATAATTATATGTATATTTATACTTATATATAATAAATAAAATACATTTAAATATATATACACCTATATAGTTAAAACAGCTACACAAGTTGGAAATTCTCTACGTGCTTGGTCCGTACCTCGCAAAACAAGGTTCTGATTCCCTTCAGCACTTTCAAAAACCTCATACAATCGATGTTAATATTAGGAACAATGGCATCAATAACAACAAAATTATACATGAGCATCACTGCATTTAACAGCAGTTGTTACTATAATCGCCTTTAGGGATCAGTTCCAAATTAAACATTCCTATACGTGTTTTACGGTGATTTCCTTTATTTATTTTTTTCACCAACATTTTGGTTTTTTTTGGTTCTTAGATGTCATGCTTCCTGCTTGTCAGGACGCACTTGGTGTATGATCCTAATGCTGACATATCTAAATTTGAATTTCTATGGCATAAGTGAATTTAGAATTTCTGCAGTGAAATATATTTGGGTGTTGTTTCTATAACAAAGCTTTCTCAACATCAGCTCATTTTGTTTTCATTTTAGAATTCGGTTTCACATTCACCTAAGAGCAACAGCAGTCAAATACCAAGGGCATCTCAGCTCTTCTCACCTCTGTGTTGTCCATCCATCACAAACCTGCCTTTTTTTTTCAGAAGGAAACAGATTTCCACCAAGCTCAGCAAGTTGAGCCCAGGCTCTCTGGTTGTTACATTTTTGCTAATCCTTCTGAAAGCAAATGGTGGGAGTAGGACCGAGCAGAGCAGGACCACATCTGTCAGTGGTGTTCACGGTGGTACAGATGAAGTGTAACATTGATGCTGTACCTTTATCCTTAATGAGAACAACAATTAAATTCTAAACCTCAGATATGTATTAAACGTATGATTTTATGTTACTAATGTGGAATGTAAATACTGTCCCCTCTGTCTGTGACCACTTCTCCTTTTAAGACTTTCCAGTCACTGTTGAAGTGTTAAGAAATCATCTTGCTAGGTTTCAAATTTCTCTCTTTACAACAGAAAGAACAATGTAGTAACACTCCCATCTATTTTCAGGTAAAGCTAAATGTCATTTTTAATAGGTGTAAATTCTATTAATACTTCTGTGTGGCTTTTAAATATTAAATGAAAGAAATATGGTAATTATTAATATGACATGTTGGAAAGAAAGAGAGTTCATAAATATATTTGCATTACTTAGTTAGAGCATTTTATTTCTATTCCCTATGGAAGTTATATTAATATTAAGCATAATTTTTAAGCCACAGAATGCAAGCAGCAGAGATACAGGCTGCAATACTACAAGCCACGGCATGGCTATACCGTACATCATCCTGATGTAGCCTATCCGTTCATATCCTACTCTTTACCAGTTACCGTAAGCGAGGCCAGTTAGTGTGGCTTTACTGGAACTGGAGAAGAGACCCATCTTTCATATTATAGATTAACCTGCTTCACAATCCCATGACAAATACACTGCATTTTTTAATACATTATTTATTTAGTATATTTCTGCTCACTGGAACTGAAAAATTGGTATTCAGATTCTAAGGTCTTACCTTAAACTTCACATACAGGTATCTACCAGGAGAGGGGAAATAAAACTTTGAGAGTGTATCTTAAGTTAAAAAAAGTGTTTTTGTTGTTACTTCTTTTTTGTTTTTCTTTGTCATAGAATCATAAAATCAAGGTTGGAAAAGATCTTCCAGACCATCAAGTGCAACACTCAGCCTGGCCTACCGAGGCCCATTACCAGACCATGTCCCTTAGTGCCACATCCACACATCTCTTAAATACCTCCTGGGTTGGCAACTCAACCACCTCCCTGGGCAGCCTGTTCCAATGCTCAGCCACCCTCCATGAATAAATTATTCCTAATACCCAACTAAACCTCCCCTGGTACTACTTGAGATGATTTTCTCATGTCCTGTCACTTGTCACCTGAAAAAAAGAGAGCAACACCTTCATCACTGTAACCTCCTAAAATGAACTGAAGTGAGTAACATACTTAGCGAAGTTATACCTTTCTGTTAACCATGGCTTTTTAATTAAGAGATCTAGATTTTAAAAGCTTTGTAAAATATTTTTGTATTCTTTAAGGAAAAAGAAATAAATTCTTTAAAGCGTTTTAATCAGATCTGGGTTAGGTCACAGGAAGGTCATGAGCTACCCATTGGATCAGCTATTGCCTTAATCGTCCACTGTTCAGGAGCTCTTCATTTCGTGAGGCCACATGGTGCCATTTATATGTCTGTAGGAGAATATCCACATTTTCTGAAAATCTGTGCATTTCTGGAATAAAAACTCATCTAAAAGCTACACAGGGATTTCCTTTTTTATTTTCTTTCTTTTTTTTTTTTCTTTCCCTAATGCTAAGAATTTGGATCCTGTTCTTAACTATTATACTTAATTAAAAAGTCTTCACTGATTTCGGTGAGATTGTGCTAAGTCAGAAATGCTTAACATTTAAAAGCATGAAGGCTCAGAGGAAGCAAAAGGAGGGAGTCACATGTATTTTCAAAGTGGTTTAAAAAAACACTCAATTAGGTAGTTGTATCCATCCTTTCCCAATCCCCAGCTCACCAAGTAATTTTAGTTTATCTGCCACAGTGTACAGAAATGTATGCCTGGGTTTTAATCAGCACAATCCACTCCTCATTTCATTCACATTTCCTAATGAGACGCATACTCATCCTCTTAACATATACATTTGGCAAGAGCAGAATGCAGCTTTGGGGGAGTAGAAATTACAGAGAAGCTTTAGGGTTTGTGTTCTGAAAAGAGTATGCGCTTATGGTCTTATACCCATAGAGCCTGCTTTTCATCTGAGCCTGCAAGCAGCACTACTGGAGCCAAGGGCCAGTTAGTAAGTCTATTGTAAAATTTGCTTTTGAGAGTTTACATGTAAGAATTCACTGTGGGATGAAATTTGGCATCAAAGGCCCTGGCATAAAGCACTCTTAAAATGACACCAGTGCAGAAGAAAATCATTTCAGATCTAATTCAGTATTTCAATGGGGAACTGCAGAAAGTGTTCAAACCTGCTAAAAATCTGGCTTTTATAGTATTGTCTCCAGTATGGTGTCTGATAGGAAAGTTTCAGTGCCAAGCAAAAACAGAATTATCCTCCATTTAGAAGGAAGTAAATAGATCATATCTCTCTGACCTCCAAAGAGGAAGAACTATTCTATCCACATGTCAGTGAAATGTAATAAAAAGAATGATACTCTTGGGATCCCTTCTACCAACGAAAAGCCACTGAGCACACTAACGGCATAGATAATCAACGCAGTTGCATGAAAAATGAAGAATTTAAAGGATTGCTGGGAATGGGACTCTGGCCAGTAAGAAAAAAAGGCTTGCAGACTAGCTAGGGGCAGTGAGTATAATTTAATATATTTCTGGCAGAAAACAAATAAGAAAATACTCATCTGCAATTACAGGAGATGTAATCTCTTCCGAACTACAGTTTGCAGGATCTGTTTGTAAATACCGCTAAGTTTTTCCCTCATCTCTGCTCCTATCCCAGCATAAAGCCTTTGCTCTACAATGGCATTAGTAAGATATATACTGAAAAGATTAACGCACTTTGGAGCAGAGTAATATTTCACATTTCCACTGTGCTGCACATTATTTGCAAGTTCATTCAGAAGGATATGGATGAAGTAAGCACTTGGAATTTTGAGATCAATTGTTTTTTTTCATAGCCATGTGTAAGAGCACAGTAGTTTTGCTCCAGGGAAAGCCTGGAGGTGGTAGCTGGCTTCCAGCCCTTCCCTGCTCTTGCTAGAAATGATCTGTATCGGGTTATGACCCAGCACAGTTCGTATCCCTGGCTTAGCTCCATGGATATAGCACAGGCCCTCCTGCACCCACAGGCGTGGCTGCATGAAATGAGATTTTCTAGGCACTGCAGCAGTCTTCGTGCCAGCCCGCTAGGTCTGGCCTCGGTCCAGGGATTGTTAGCAGGACAACTAATACGTATGAACCATGAGGAATGCTCACCTGAGCACCACCTCTCTGTCCCACCGTGAGGCTTAGAGCACGGCCTGGGCACCCCCAGACACAACAAAAGATCCTCCTGCACACGCCAGAGGGCCTCAGATCCTTGCAGTTTTGCACCCCACGCTCAGCATGGGTTGCAGGGTCTGGTTCTGCCTCAGACCTTGCTCTGAAAATTTTACAGGGAAAAAACAGCTCCAGCTTAAGGAATCTCAGCTGCAGATTTCTGCGATGTCTGACTGAGCAGGGTGAACTGTCCTTCCAACACTTACAAAACCAGAAATTATTCTCCTGATTTCTTTTAAGAGTAGAAGAGCTTACCTAGACCTACAAAAGCATTATGCTACATGAGTTAAATAAGTAACTGCTTTTATATGCTGTTTGTTAAATGTGAGACTGTGTCCATGCTAATTCATCCTCTGGATAGCTGCTGCACTGTGTGAGCTATGCGTTATCAAGCCATTATTCAGCATCAGTTTTCTCATCATTATAGCAAAAAGATAAAACACACAAACTCCCGTGTAAAGCACTGATATACTACATTAATACCTCAAATTAAGAATACCATCAAACATTGGTGTTGTATCTAAATGCTTAATATATGTAGGCCAGTTGCCATGGAGATAGCAAAGCTTCCCAAATGATTTCGTAGTAATGGCAACAACTTTAGAGCCTAAATACTTCCAATTAGGCTGGAAAGCTGCATAAACAAGGAGAAAAATGGCAATTGCTATTCTTGATACAAGTTAGCTATCTGATATATTTCTGAGCAGGTGTTTCAACAAGAAAACAAGTATAAGCTGTTGCTGTACTTGTACATAGGCATATTTTATTTACCAAGTCGTCAGCTTTTGCAGCGAGTAGTATAGTCCATATTACTTTGAACTGGATTTAAGGTGTTCAATAACTGTAATATCTGGGTATTGCAATTTTCTCTGCCCTACATAAGCAGTTTTTTCTTCTGTATTAGGAATGAGAAGAGCAGTCAACAAATTGCTAATTTGTGGTCTGGGTAAAAAACTTACTTAGTAGCTCAAAAGGCTTAAGACATCACATTTGGCCCTGGCAGCAAGCGTAATAACCTACCTAAATTGTCTTCCAGTTTGACCGAGAATTAGCTTCAAGCCTTGGTCCTTTCAGAGGAACAAAGCAATGTGTTCTGTAAGGCTGCTGTTTTCCATGGATCAGATGCAGCATGTTGGTTGCAGTCAGTGATGATTCGAAGGGATTTTTGAGAGGCTAAAATAGCATTTTCCTGTGCTGTGGCTGGCTGAAGCTTTCACCCTGTCCACTAATGAACATTCTGTGTATATAAGCAATTTTAAATGAGAATTAAGACAAACTCCACTGAATGTGCTAGATCTGTATAGCAGTAAATCTGAGATGAGGGGAACAGACCCTCCTGTATCCTTCTAATTATCTCGTCAGTGATATTCTTTTCTGCCACTAGAAAAAGGCATAATATAAATTACGTAGGGAACAAGGAGGAAGACAAAATGGAATTATCTCAATCTAGCATCCATAGTCTGATTTTAGAATATGAAAAACAGAGTGATATTCCCTGGCAGTTTACAGCAGAAAAGCTTACTGGACTGTTTGGACTACCACCTAAGATACTGCAATAAATAAAAGGATGAATTACTGATGCACATTTGAATGGACAAAGACTTGCAGCAATTACCCTTTATGTATGAGTACATTATTATTATATGTAAATACGCATGGAAAGGATAATATAGGTGAGCCGGTTACTGTTTTGTCCTAGTAAAACACTGATAAAATAACTAGCTCCATTAACACAAGCTTTCCAGTGATACTTGAGGAAGGGGAGTATGAAGAAGCTCTGTTTTCTTCACCTAACTTTGTCTGAATTGTATCAACAGAGGCATAACCTTAAGGGGTTTTGAAAATCATTGGCCTACCACTTCCAGAGGTTTCAATTTCCAGTTTTGGGGAGAAAGCATCTATTATCTTGCATCTATTGTGGGATTACAAAGAAATGATATCTTTTGTGGAGCCTGTCTATGTTTCTATAACTTCTGTGACAGCAAAGGCAACCCACAGCTTCATGGAAGAGTTATTGCACACATCTTTCATGAAAGCAGTTGATATTGAGATCTGAGATACATTTGTTTGGGAGGAGCACAATTACAGGAAGCAGACTCAGAAATAAAACACTAAGCCATCATATTTCACCAGAGAAAGTCGAATCAGAAGGGAGCATTTCCAACATAAGTTAATGTCAGTGTTAACTGAAATAACCTGTGCATTTTAGCAGTCGTGTATGTGTAGTCAGTAGGGATTTTTCCAGCTACATGTGTTTTTTTTTTTTTCCCCTGCATCTGTCAGATAAATCAGAGAGCCAAATGAAAATCTAGTACTTGGGAACATTATGTATTATAATATTATGTCACACCCCCTGGAGGGTTGCAAGTTCATAATGCAATGAATAAATTACAAGGAAGCAGTTTGAGATCCTTAAAGTTGCACCTGTCCTTTAGGACATGCATGTCAGGACAAATTCCATTTAATTATGCTGAGCATAAGTGGGGAAAAAAAAAAAAAAAAAAAAAAAAAAAAAAAAGCATTATCATTTTATCATTATCTTTCTCTCTGATAGATGGAATTCCAAAAGGCTCCGTGTGTGTAAAAGCAAATTGACCTCATGCACTGCTGCATTGCTTCATTACATTATAACTCCACAGAAGTGACAATGAAATGGATTTCAACTTGCAGAAAAATAGAGCAACACAGTGTTTCAATAGGCCCATATATCAATCTTAGAAAACAAGGTAAACAAGGTAAACAGACAAAACTGGCTAAGGGTCGATTATTATATTAATGTAAACACAAGCAATTGCTAATGTTGTGTTGTAGCCTTCTCCTACAGAAAGAAACATGCTCAGCAGTTCCCCATAATCAGTATTTTGAAATTTTAAAATAATTAGCACAGCAGGAGAACGTGCACAACAAGCAATTTGTTTCCACGTTAAAATTCTCATAAGGTAGATAGCACCTATAATTTCCTTCTTTTTGTTTTACAGTAGTCATTCAAAGCGAACACCAAGAAATGATATGGTAGGCCTTGTTTTTATTTAACCTGAGGCTCACAATCGTGTTACATCATTTATTCCGCTGAATTTTTGCTGATTAACATTTCTGTTTAGGAAAAAAATATATATATATATATAGTTTTTCCAAATGTGGATTTTGTTCAGAGGCTTGTGCCAGGGATGTGAGAAGTTAGTCCATGCATCCTTTTAGACAGAGCTACAGCTGTTAGTAACTTACCAAGGCAGCAAAGACAGATATGAGACATATTCTTAAATATAAACTCTTCTTTACAAAATACGAAAATGCCAACAGCCAGGTTGTTCTGAACAATTGCCACATGTAGTAGCAAAGACCAGTCATTGATAGTTTCTTAGCAATCATTAAAAACAAAACCAGCTCACGTGTATAGGAACGCGTACCCGTATCACCCTCAGGTATTTAAGGAAAGTATCTCCCAGTTAGATTATATTTGGCTTCAACCAGCTCCCACTTGAAATCAGCAGTGAGATACCAGCTATCTTCAGCAGAAGCTGGTCAGAGCCATCCAACTCACCTTCTGTGTTGGGTTCCATCCTAAATAAAAAGAGGACTCTGGGGAAAGTGAGTTTTGGTCACAGTGAGAAAATATATATATATTGTAAAACCACTGCTTACAGGAACAGGACTGTTTCCAGTGAGGAAGAAGAGAACTGAAAGGATAACAATTCTTTTTGATCGCTGCATCTCTATGGTTTCAGCTTGCCCAGCTTGATTGCAGAGCCATCTTCTGGTTGCAAATAACAATTTCATATTTGTTAAAATTAGGTGTGTACGTGTGTGCATTTTCCTTTAGCTATGTGTTTTGAAGTGTTTCAATTCCCTGTTTTTAACCACTTTAGAAAAATGACTCTGGAAAGAAACAAGCTGGATTATACTTTGTCCTGAATCCAAACAGCCTAGTGACATGTCAGGATTTTAAATAAATTCTGCTTTATGCAGTTGGGACTACTTGTGATTGTATAAGAAACAAAGATTGCAAACATGGACCCTGAGAAGTGGTGAAACCAGAATGAGAAGATTAAACAGAAACAGGATGAGAAAAGTTCTGGATATATCCCATGAACAGTCTCTTTCTGTAATACATCTTCCCTGCTGTTTTGACTTCTAATAATGTTACTTTCTGAAACACAGAATCACCTCATTACATATATATAATTTTTTTTCCTTGATTTCTGAGCAATTTCTGTTTTGGCTTGATTGCTGTAAGTTTTGGCTAATACAGCATTAAATTTTGAACTGATTACAGTGTTAGAGGTGTCTGTCAAATGATTATAGCCTAGACAGAAAACTAATCATACAGCACCTCAAGCAGAGCATGACTGCTATAATGTCACTCTGATTCGCAGCAAGTTTTTCTTATAGTCGTGTGATTAGAGATGGTTGATCTGATTCCAGTATAGGTCTCGCCTCACATATTTCAGAAAGGCCAAGGATTACAAAGACACTGAGTTAGCAGTCTCTCAAAAGGATCATTACTAGAGATATGAAGCAAATACTAAGGAAAAAACTGTTGTATCAAGAAGAAATCCTTGTTTTCCATTTTATAATGAAAAGAGGCTTTTACTTTGTGGGAGCAGAGACAGCAAGAGATCGACCCCATCTCAGAACATCGCAAATCCAGCGGCTGTGGCTCACTGTGCCCCTGAGCAAGAAACAAGCCCCTCACACCCTGACAGTTTAAGTTGTGTCTTCCACCTTTCAGGTAGATGCCCTACTGACAGCCTACCTCATTTACCTGGGAGCTGTTCCAGTCTCTACAAGCAATTTGCCTCCCATTAGAGCAATGATGTGAACCTCAAGCTGCCACCTGCATGCCACGTAAGTTTCTTAACCCCAGGGTCCCCAGATCCTGTCTCTTTTATTCAGAATGCAGAATTATTTATAGAAATTTAAACAGCTCCAACAGAAATGACGGCAAGAACAAGACCAACTCTTCAGCCTCTAGACAGCAGATTAGAGCCTTTCTATATACATGTGCCAAGTTATACACTAACCACTTGGCATGTGATCTTTCTCCCAAATACAAATTCAAATTTGAATAGCAGTTAAAGGCCTTCATTATCAAAATTAGCATTTTCTTACAAAGTTCTTTTTGTTGGGACGCTGGCAAGAAAACATTTACTCCTGACATGCGTGACTAGCTGCCGCAGAGGCCAGCTAATATGACACAACACGGGGTGAGTGTTGTATGGGGGGGCAGCCCCGGCGCTCCCAGCGCAGAGCCCTTCAGGTCCTGTCGCTGATCCTAAGGCAGTGCAGAGCAGAGAGTCAAATGCTGCTTCCTTAGCAACTCTGCAGACATCGGGGAATTAAGGTTATTAAAGGCTGAATTTTATGAAAGACTTAAATCCTAAATTCAATAGTACCTAAGCCAGGTACTATTGAAATCAATGGTGAAACCTGCTCCAATTTAGCAAGGCCAGATTCTAACAGCCATAAAACGTGCATCTGTTGCATTTGAAGTGTTCTTGTTCTTTGCCTTACATGCACACGTGTTTGTAAGGAAGCAAATATATTTAAACAAAGCTTCAAAAACATTTTGGTATCTGGTAAAGAATAGATCACATTCGTTTTATTTATAAAATTCTAGATTGTTTTGAAGTTTAGCTGTAACTGTGAGACAGGTTTACGAATAGTATGCTTTTATGTTCACAGCAGCACAATTGAACTATTTAGTTCACTTTACATTGATTGCTGCTGAATAGAGGACTTCTGAAGTATCACTTTAAATCTGTTTGATATTTTAAAAACAAAACTGCTGTATGTGTTATCTTTGTAGTAGAGTCTTTCAAATTATTTCCTGAGAATAATTATTAATAAGTTAAATTATTTATAACATTTAAAAAACAAGCAAGTTCTGTTATGCCTTTTAGATCAGTTCTTAACAGGAATTGTTTGTTCTCTGAATGTGCCCTTCACACTGCTTGCTCTTAGAGGGTGTATTAATAGCATATTATTTGTGAGCAAAAATACAATGTTATTAGTAGCTCTTGTTTAATGCCCCCTAATTCCATGTGTGTGTTTCTGCTAAGGAGGGATGTTCACAAGCTGCACCAGAAGTTAGAAAACCAATCCATTTCTCTCTAAAACCAGGCACCAGTTCCTTAACTGAGTAAGTCTATGGCAGGTTCAGTAACTTCAGCTCATCTGCAACAGTTGGAATGAGACGAGGATGTGGCTCAGTGCTGTCAGAACCAGGACCTTTTTCTATCAAAGCAAACGGAACAGGATCGCTCTGTGAGATTTACCTTACCACACTCAGCACCTACCAAATGCACCAGAAATGGGCAGCAGGGAGCCAACAGCGTTAAGATAGCCCTGCTACCAGTGACGGGGAATTAAATTCAGAGACCCTTGCAGGGGTGGCATTTTTGTGTCTCCTAAGGTGTTTCTGAGGTTTGGTGCTTCATGGCTGTTATGGCCTCACCATCCCTCCTGCCTGCCCTCTCATGGCTGCAGTACCACGACCTCAGATGAGAACATGGGTCAGGATGGTTCTCAAAATATTGCTTCATTTCCAAGTAAAAAAAAAAACTGATACACATCACATGTATATAATCTTTCATATAAATATATATATATAAATATATATGTATGAGATGTATATAACCATGTTAAGAAATCTTGCAAATGCATAAATCGAGGTATATGTAATATAATAAAAACACTACACATATATGCAGGGTTCCTACTTTTACAGTAAAAGCCCTGCTTTTTGTTTAAGAAAGATTTTTTCCAAATTCTAATAGAACAGAAGTCATAGAGAAGTTCATTTAAAATGAGTGGGGAAATTTTAAAGTACTGTATGTAAGCTTTTCATTCTTTTCTGGCATACCCACTGGCTACTACATTAGTAAAAAACACTTCAAAGTAACATTTTGGATGCTCAGCTCTTGCTCCTCTGTAGCTATTTTTAAAGGGGTCGTTATCAGCAGTGCTTTAGTTTCTTCACTTTTTTGGTGAGTTTTCCTGACACTTCCAGTGGAAAAAAAAAATACAAAAAGGAGGGGAAAAAAGAAAAAAAGGAAAAAAAAAAAAAAAAAAAAAAAAGAAGATACGCTTAAAAGCTAAAAAGATAAACATGCAAAAGCATTCTAGAACTGCATGTTAAAAAGGTAAAGATGGAAAATCAAATCCAAAGCACCTCTTTTGTTACAAACTTGAAGTCTTTGCTTAGCTCTTCTCCTATATGCATGCAATATTTTCACACATTTCCATAAGGTGAATAGTGTCTTTATTTACAAGCAATTTACACCATAGTTTGTCAAGATACAGATTTAAAAACTACCATGTCTGCTGCAGAGCTATATAAAAATTATAGTAAGTTCTAGTGGCATAGAAGACCTTACCTTCATGACTTTTCATGTGAGGTGCTTTGTGATGTGACATGATTGAAAACAAAATAAATTATCAGTCTCCTGAGTGAAAAACAACTTCGATTGGGATGTTTTTCTTTACTAGGTGCCTTATTCATTTAAGCAATTGTCTTGGAAAATGTTTTTACCTGAAGGAAGACTTGGGAAAATGCGGTTGCATATCCTTCCAGAGGACAGAAATTTGACATTCAATAACAAACTCTTTTGTCCCTTAACCTGACACCTCCAAACACCTATCTGGAATTGTAAGTTTTCAGTGACACGTATCTTCAAAACTCATGTCCAATTACAATGAAGATGTAGCAGAGATATCAACCACACACACACACACAAAAGCACTTGTACAAAGGTTTTTTTGTTTGTTTTTTTTTTTTTTATACACTAATATGAATCTACTGAAAGTTTATTTCCTCCTACTGTCAGCCTACCAAGATACAACTGCTGTGCACTGAGATCAGAAAGGAACAAAAAAACTGTTTTTAAAAGAAGGGACTGTAAAATGTTTTAACATCGAAAGCAAAGATTTACTACACTAGTCCAGTGTGATGGTTTCGCTCGGGTGGGTGACCGAGCTCCACCACAACCGCTCTCTCACTCCCCCTCCTCAAAGACGAACAGGGAGAAAATACGATGAAAGGGGCTCAAGGGTTGAGATAAGGACGAGGAGATTGCGCAGTAATTATTGTGATGGGCAAAACAGACTCAGCATAGGGAGATAGTAAGATTTATTGCCTATTACGAACGAGCTAGAGAAGTGAGAAACAAAGGAAAGAAACCAAAAGCACCTTCCCCCCCCATCCCCCCTCTTCCACCTCCTCCCCCCGAGCGGCGCAGGGGAACGGGGGAATGGGGGCTATGGTCAGTCTATAGAAATTCTTCTCTGCCGCTCCTTCTTGGTCACTCTCGTCCCCTGTGCTGTGGGGTCCCACCCACGGGATGCAGTCCTTGCTGAACTGATCCAGCGTGGGCTTCCCACAGGCAGCAGCTCTTCAAGAACTGCTCCAGATATGGGTCCGTACCACGGGGTCCATCCCTCGGGAGCAAACTGCTCCAACCTGGGTTCCCCACGGGCAGCAGCTCCTGCCAGGTCACCTGCTCCTGCGTGGTCTCCTCTCCACGGGCTGCAGGTCCGGCCTGGAATCTGCTCCGGCAGGGGTCTTCCACAGGCCGCAGTCTCCGTCGGTGCAGGGCCACCTGCTCCACCGTGGTCTCCTCCACGGGCTGCAGCGTGGAACCCTGCTCCACCGTGGTACTCCATGGGCTGCAGGGGGACATCCTGCTTCACCATGGTCCTCACCACAGGCCGCAGGGGACTTCTGCTCCGGCGCCTGGAGCACCTCTCCCCCTCCTTCTTCACTGACCTTGGCGCCTGCAAGGCTGTTCCTCACTCCTCTCACTCTCCCAGCTGCTGTGTGTCGCAGCATTTTTTTTCCCTGTCTTAAATCTGCTCTCACAGAGGCGCAAACAACATCACTTATTGGCTCAGTTCTGGTCAGCAGTGGGGCCCTTACCAAACATGGGGCAGCTTCTAGATCCTTCTCACAGAAGCCACCCCTATGGCCCCCTGCCACCAAAACCTTGTCACATAGACCCACTACATCCAGCCAAACACAGTTTTCCAGAAAGGTGGAAATGAAATACCATAGAGAATTATTTTGATTATTGCTCCAGAAATCCGTGTTAATTCATAAATACAAAATGAAAAGCTCTTGACGTTCTTACTTGGGAAAGCCTTCCTAAAAAAATATTGTGTGTGCATATATATATCAATATCATATTTAATTTGACTGTAAGCCCACATTTCAACTGAAGCATATGCTTAAACACCTTGTGTCAATATAGATGGACTTAAATATATGCTTAAGTGCTTTCTTGAAATGGGATTTATGCCACAAATTATGCCTTATATTATTACATTGAAAGAACTTTCCAATTATAATGTCTTACCATTTATGTTGTCTATTTTTCTGCTCCATTTAATCAGGTTGGAAGGAAAGCCATCCTGGTAATTTCATCTTTTGTTGTAGATGGATGGGAATTAGAACAGAGACTGCAAGCAGCTGTACTTTGGGGAAATCAGGATTCAGATCCAGAAACATTTAATTTATGTCTTTGAGACGTTTGTCACCTCTTGTAATGTCTGTGTAGGTTTCAGCAATTACATAATAATCAAATTGTACTGGCCACTTTTGGATGCCATCATCCTCATTCCCTGGTTTTCAGATGTACAACACTGCAATCCTTTAACGCCGCTGTTTTCTCTTTTCATGTTTGCTTAATTACATTTCTGCCCATAGATTTCTACCATAATACCATGGGAGATTTCTCTCTACTTTGGTTTCAACCAGACAGGTTATTTAGCTGAACTATTAGCACAAAGGAAACAAAAGGAAGTGACGCTGCACAGATGACAACCTTGAAATTAAGGACTGGGAATAAACAAAGCATTCAAATCCAAATCTTAGCCATCCTTCCTTAACACACAATGCATTAAGGGTACAGGGAAATTCAATCGATCTAATTAGTAAGCATTAAGTGATCTTCCACATTAATCAGCTCTTCAGTGATTTTCTATAAAATTAGTATTGAATTTTTGTATAAAAGCAGTCTTTTCAAATTTTTTCACAGCTTTCACAGCTACTTCCAGAGTGAACAAGATGAATCGTCTGCTCTCATGCTTGCACACCCAAACATAATGGACGTGTACGTATCTACTTTTTTCACAGCTGAGAAAGGCAAAATATAGATGTAAAAGGAGAGGAGACCTGGGCCTTGACGTATCACATGAGGCATGACGGCAAGCACCTGCCCTTTGCCAAACACTCCCATGGGATTCCAGATGTGGAATGGGTTCCTGGAGGAAAAAGGTCAGGTTGGAACAACTTCTCTTGGCTCACTGTGTCAGAAGAGAGGAGGGGACAAGGTACGATTATCTGCAAGACTGAGCTGCATCTGGATTGGACTGAAAGTGATTCCCTAGGCTGCACCTCAGAAAGCCTTAGGCAGAGGTTAGGCACAAATATGTTTTTGTAATTTTAGAAAAAAAAAAAAAAAAAAAAAAAAAAAAAAAAAAAAAGTGAATTCTGTACTCATTTCTGAATAAATTTTATCACAAGATCTTCATCACAGCTGGTATATTTTTAAAGCTTACTTCAATCATCTATGCCCATGCATGCATTTTTTTTTTTAAAGTTCAGTATTCCTATTTAAATGAATGCTGTCACAGATTCCTGCAGTTCCTGTGCTTATGCATATGGCTAAATGCCCCAGCAAATCAGATTTCAGGATCTGCAAATTCCTTTTCACATCTGTCTCTCACAGTTTCCTTATACTGTATCTGGAACAGGTTGCTTTATTTGAACTAGAAAGAATTATCTAGAAATCATCAGATAAAGCTAGTTAGAAACATTCTCATTATAGAGCTTTCTGTATAAAAAAGGAAGTCTCATCAACTTCTTGTGTATGATAGTATTTAATCTTAAAAAGATCTAAATCTTAATAAATTATTGTGTCAGGAAAATATCCATATATTTTAACTTTTTTTTTCTTTTTTTTTTAACTCCTTGACATTACGTGTTTTCCTTCAGTTATCACCATCAATGACATTTTAATTGGACAACAATAAAGCAGTATTTAAGATTACAGTTTAAGAAACGTCATATGATGTGATCTTGTAATATGCCATTTTTCTCAATACTGTATAGGAATCGTGAATTCATGAATTTTCTTCTTCTATGCAGACTTCTCTATCTTTGCACAGAACTTTAGCCTAATTTTACTCAAGCAAATCCCTGTCATTTCAACATTGTTTCCCATTCAAACTCACAGTGAAAATCATTAATGATTGTTTGAAATAACTGAATATTCAGGAAAAAAATATATATATATACTTGGCAATACTCATTTTTTAACATTGAGATGTTTTAAGAAAACAGCGTTTTCCTATAGGGTGTTAATAAAGTGGCCTTTCTTATTTGGGAAGGAACATTTCACCACCTCCTATCCAGCCAATAATGTTTGTTACAGTTTCAAATTTATAAAATGCTTTTACTGCCTGGATCCAATTTCCTTTCTCAACAAAATGAAGTGGGACTATAGTATGAAGGAAGAGGCATCCAGGCCAACAGTCACCAGACACTCAATGAATTTTACAAAGGGACAGGTTCACAGGTTCCCAAATGGAAGAAGCAGTTAGCATTACAAATGCAAATCTCTTCAATCTGCAAATGGAGAACTAAATGAATCAATCAGCGCATCAGACGGCCAAACAAAAATTTACTTATGACGTGAGAACAAGGCCCGCATCGCAGAGAAACAAATAGCAGCTGGTGTTTTGAAAGATCTGCATGCTCAATGGTACAGGCAGGGATTATGTAGCACGTCCCAGCTACGCTGTGCGTCTGGCACAGTTGTTCAGTTGTGGATGAGAAGCCGCTGACCGATACTCTCCATAACACTCAAAAACTGGCACAGCGACACCGCTAACAGGACAGACCCCACGTCAGCAGAGTGGCATTGGCCCCAAATGCACAAGGGGACAGGAAAGGGACCAGAGATGATGTGTAGGGGAGTCTACTGAAATAACCAGGGAAGACCTGAGCATCAAGCACTTGAGTTATGAACCCCGATCTAAATATTACTAGTTCACATTAGACTATCATGGTAGGAAGTGTTCTGAAATATCTGTAGCTTCTTGTGACATTTATTAGGGCAGCAATTCAATTATCCTGAATCAAATCTTGAAGCATTAAGAGTCCCAGTGGCAATGAACATTTGGAATCCCATTTGCTCCTCCCTCTCTTCCCATGGCTCACATAAGTTACCTCATTAACACAGCCACATCCTTTTACTTCCAAACCAGAATAATGGACGAGTAAATTTGTATGTCCACAAAATGCAGCATGAACATGCCAATGGGATCCAAAAATACAAGCCTCCAACAGAAGAGGAGTAGCTTCTCAGTTCTGTCCGATCCCTGGGATTTCTCACTAACAAGAGAAGCTTCAGTTCACCTTCCTGTGAGCTACCTGACTCAGTAGGTTTGAGTTAATATGGAGCTGATGTAAAAGGGGTTGGAATTAGGTCCTTCAACTCAGTGTAATCTCCTGGATATCAAAATTAACACAAATATGTGAAAATGCCATCAACAACTTAAAGAAATACTGAATTTGCCTTTAATGAAAAAAGTGCATACAATAATTTTAATTTGCATTTCACTTGAGCCAAATTCATTTATGCTAACAGCGTGGAGAATTGCTTTCATTTAAGTCTTGCTGCAGAAAAAGCACATTCATTTTTTTTCCCAAAAGAAGTTTTTTCACCCCTAACAAGCAGTAAATTCAGAAAAAAATGCAGCTTGTCAGTTTGACATTGTTTAATTTGCAACAAACTGTAAACAGAGTATAGAAAATGGAAACTCTAATAGAGACAGGCAGAGACAAACCATATTTTTTGTCACAAGAAAAATCTGTGTGGCAAGAAATGAATCATATATATTTGCATTTGTCCCTGTGACATAATGTTAAGTTTAATTACTTATGTGTGAAGCACCCTATTAGAAGGTATGCACCTAAAAATAAATAAATGCTGGTTTAGTTAATTGCAGTCTGAATTTTAGTCAATGAATGAATATTCTGTATTCATTCACAGACACTTCCAATTTACATACTTCAGAAAGTGTGTAACACTCCCATTTGCTTAAATGTCAAATGACAGAATTATCCTGATAAATACCATTTAAAATCAAGAAATATTCAGAAACCCTCCAACTGCAGCTCAACATTTTTTTGAATCAGAATTTCTAAGTCAACATGTAGGAGGAAAGCATCATCTAGCTTTAATTTCCACTGAGGAGCTGGTCCTAAATTTTATGCTAATACACTTATACGTGTTAGTGTTTCTTATTCACCATACCATTTATTACAGTGTCCAGTCCTTCCAATTACTCTTTGTTAACCAAAATCAGCCATAAGAGAAGTTGTATACCCATATTCCTTTGGGCAAGCAGTTTGCTCAGTGAGGAGCACTCCTATTTATCCTAAAGTCCTTTAATATTTCCATGTGGTTTAAACATTAGCTCTCCTTGCTTGGGGTTGCTTTGACAAGCATATAATACACATGAGAATGATGTGAATACAGCACTGGAGGCCATTGAGAGACTTTGGGGAAAAAAAAAATAATGTATTACCAAAATGGTTTTAGTAATGTAGTTACTGATCATGAATATAAATAAACAAATCCCCTGAGCTATTGTATGCAGAAGTGTAGATTTAAATATTTAATTATTCATATTCAGAGTATTAAGAATAAAGATTCTGAGCTATAGCCTGTTGTAAGATAAAAACAGAAAACAGATCTTTGGCCATTTCCAATCCTCAAATCTCGGAGATTTTCACACATCTAAAGACGTGTGTTAGACAAAAGTAACACCAAGTCGTTCAAATAGGCAATGATGACACCTTTGCTGAGACCTAGCCAGAACCTGCTCACACGAGTGGCATGTACCACAACCACTCACTGAAAGTCCATATTGTGCATACTCCTCAGTACTCTGGCATATGGAAGACGGTGCTGTGAGTGAGCATCTAATCTACTGGTTCAAATATTTGCAGCAGCTGCTTTGTTGTTGTTCTCATTTTTTTTTTGCCTTTGCTTCCTCTCCATTTACCTTCACTAAGTGGGTGTGATGATACTGAGCTTATAACATGCAATTTCAGCTGCTCGGGCTAGCTGTAAACCATTCAGTCACTCATATTTCTCTTTCCCACTCAGACACCCTGGCTTACATGGTGTCTAAATTTCACCTAGTAAGTTCTTCATTGGAGAAAATAAACCATTAATGGAAAATAAAAATGTAGCTAATTTGGAGAGCATAACAGAGTCCTTGTACAACTCATTATTGTCCCTGTTCTTCAAGTAAATGAGTAAATTTCAGCATGTTGAACCAGGCAATGACTCAACACATGGTTAAGCCAGGCTTAAATAAGCATTGACAATTCCTGTTTTTTAATTAGGGCCATTAAAAATAAATAAAACCAAAAGCAATAGGCAAGAGAAGAAAGTACTGAGAGAAAGCAAGCTGGAGAGAAAGAGAACTTATGAGTAACTGACAATGAAAACTGAAGAAAAAGGTAAATCTTAGATTCTGGAACGGAAACACCGAATGTTAAGAAAAAAGCAAAGAAGCAATGAGAAACGAGAAGCACCTGAGTGAGGTGAGCCACAAAGAATCAAGCTCAAAAAATACATAAAACTGCAGAGTAGAATTGAAATCAAACCATACTTTTGTAATTACAGTCAGTTTTTATTTAATCCCGCCAATTATCTAAAATGTGATTCAAGAATACTTGACTTTAGTGAGTTATGTTCTATAACACTTTCATATGTATCATTCTCAAAAGTCAAGTGTGCATTGATTGCATTTCAGATAACCAGTTATATTTCTGAAACAACGGCAGGGGAAAAACCCGGCTTAAACCATCTGTTTAGCATGAAGTTATATGGAGCTTGGGCACTTTTTCCTCGTGCTCTGCTCCTGCCAGCCCTCCCCCTGCTCGAGGCTGTGTGCACCTCACCTACCTGTTGGCCATGACCAAGGGCAGCTGCGTGCAGTGCAGGGCAGCTGGGCTGGCCAAGCTCAAAGTCAGCTCCTCCACTGATAAAAGGAGTTGTGAAGAGAGCAGGAAGCAAGCTGGCCCCTGTTCTCCCACCACTCTGCATGGGAACCTGACCTCTGTCTCCAGCCCTGATCCTGACCCGGGCTTGCTGCGCCTTGACTCCTTGCTGGCATGGCCACAACTCCCACTTGCCTCCTGCTTGGCCACAGCTCACCAACCCCTGCGGAGCAGCCACCTTGATACACCCTGGCAGCAAAGGTTGGCAGTGCCGGTTTTACCTGCAGACTCCCTGTACGAGTGGGTCTTGTGGAGCCCAGGATCTGCATAAATACACTATGCATAATTTTGATGTCCTGCAAATCTGCTAGGGTAATCTAGTTCATAGGTCCCAATTGCCATTAACCCTATTCTGATCCTCTTCCCTTTTTGGCTATATCACCCACTAGAAACTTTGTGGGGTGAATATTCATTCCGACCAACTGCTGTATTAAAGTATTAAAATGTCACCAGATCAAAGCATGAACTCAACACCAGGGAGCTCCATGCAGCCTGGTTCTCCAGGCACTTCGGGTAGGGTAGATATCACTCTTCCTATGCTGAAACAGGAGCTGGACACATAACCATTGTATTTATGAGGTGTGGCAGCACTTCATAGTCAGCAGTCATAGGCTGTAAACAGACTGTAGATAAAATCCATATCGTATAACATAGATAAGATATTGACATTAATGGCAAAGCCCTTGAGAATGTAAATCTGAGAATTAAACCAGGAGACACTAGCAGCAGAACATCTCAGTTATGTCAGCAAGAGGCTTCCTTCACCTGCGGTATTTTAGTAAGGTAAGCCTAGAAGAATTACCCTTATCCCCTTAGAAACCTTCTGTAGTTGTTGGGAAGCTTTTCATGCAAATTTGGTTATGCTTTTATTCCAGCTGGTTTTGCCTCTAAAGACACTGCAGGTGGTGATTCGTTGTGTCCTTTGATGAGGGAACAGGCAGTGGTAGGTGTCCTATGGCTGCTGCTTGTAGCAAGTAGCACTAAAACAACAAGCAACCTGTGTCTGTTGTGCAAAGTGTTTGAAGATCAGCTGCCAGCAGATGCATTTTGATCAGAGACAATGAAGGAGCACTTCCTAAGGCATTTTTCTTTGGATATCTGTGAAGGAAATTGTTGAACATGGGCAGGTTTCCTACTAAGCTGCTTCCACTTCTCTTTTTTCTCCACTCCCTTAACCAGTAGTCCTACAGGGAACTCTAGGGGTGGGAACTAAAGATGCATATAATCAGTTTTGTACATAATCAATAGACAGTATCAGGAAATTAAATTTCTAGCAAGGCAAATAACAACATGACTTTTGGCATTTTGGTTTGAAAGATTGGTGTGAACGTCAGAAAGATGAAAAACAACAAAGATTTCTCACAGGTACTTCAGGCCCAAGTTTTGAGAGCCACATTTCCAGAGATTTTAAGGCATTTGTTTTTGAAGAAAACAAAAGAAACACACTCTTGCAGATCACCCCCACAACCCCATTATTATACACACATCTGATAAAACATCCCTGGGCTGCTGGAAATCTTCCCACTAGTTTCACGCGGATGGCCCACAGATGACTGGATGTTGAGAGCTGTAAGGGTGTGTCACATTATTCCTTCAGGTGACTTTACTCTCCTGTTTCAGGGGTAAAACGTTCATTCATTTTTGCTATCTTGGATAAATTTAGGTCAGAAACACCTTTCTGGCACCTAATTCTACTCTCAAGCCATCAATGATCCGCCTTTTCAGACTAGGATAGCCCTTTCTTGAGAGAAATTGTTAACAACACCATCCCTAACAATTAGGAGATTTATTTTTATGTGTCTTTGACAAGGAAACCAAACATAAGTTACTAAGACAGATGTTAAGTTTGAGTGATCACTTTGACCGTTTAACTCGTACATATTTAACTACTTTCTTGAGGTCACTTTTCAAACGCTCTAGGTAAACTCTTAGTTTCAGTGTTATTCACATGTTCTGAATTCACATAATTCTGAGCCTGTGCTTGAAACGTGTATGAAATCACGTCCTAAGAAAATCATTTTTCAGCCAAAAACTCTTGTAGCTTAAATATTTGACAGGGAAGGAGGAATTAATTTTTCTTCCAGAATATCATTTATTCATTAATAATTCCATGTTGGGGGCAGTTGGATTTTTTTTAATTCTAGTTCTATTCATTCAATGATTTCTGCTGAAGCAAAAATGCCAACTTTGGAAAAGTTGTAATAGAAGTCTACTTCAGAGCGAATCTTTCCCTCCGTGAAATCAAAACAATCTAATGCAAGTCAAACTTGGTGTCACAAATAAACTATTTTTTCTTGTTTGTTTATTTGAAAGAAAAAGGAATGTGTATTTCTTGTTGATCCAAATATTTGGGGGGGCAGATCTGTACTTAAATTCTGCTAATTCAACTAGTACTACCTGGCAGCGACTGAGGTGGTGACAAGAACTCAGATACAGTCTTTGGACTTTAAACAGCAATATTTTACCAGTCTAACCCAGAGCAGTCCTAGCTCTCTGGAGGAAAGATAAAATAACTCACAGTTGATCTTGCAAGCCTGCAGCAACGGAAAGAAACCTTCCTGAATCACAGGCTGTTCAGGAGTGCCCGAAGCGTACTGGGAGGCACAAACCCAATAAAACAATAGCGTATAAAAACAGAACACTTGAAGCTGTGGGAGGAAGAGGGAGAAGATTTGAGTTGCTACCCAATACTGAGATGTGTTGTGTGCTCCAGTAGCCCAATTTACAATTCCCTTAGGGAGGATGAGAATGGCACCGTATGGTTAGCAAAGCTTAGACCTGCTGGAGAGACTGCAAGAGCCTCTGTCTGAAAATCACCCCCAAGAACCTACACTAGTTTTTGTGGAAGTTTACTCTGGAAAGCTGGATAAGAGATTAGTTTCAATAGGTAAGAGCTTCTTTCTAGCACAGTTTACATCAATGTATCTTATTCAGTCTAACAGAAGTCAGTTATTTTCCATCATGTGAACGGAGGTAATGAGTGTTTCCCCCCCCCTCTCAACATCACATTGATTTTGTGATGACACAGAAGCTGTATAAAAGCAGTGAGATCACATGGTACACTGAAAATTGAGGGTCGAAGAAATATCATTTTTCGAAGGCAGATATAGTACCAGTTCAGGACGCATTTCATTTTCAGGTGAACTTCTTCCACTCAGAGTTGAGGCTCAGAAAACAAGCTGCTGTTAGAGAGGTCCAGGCTAGTGCCTGAATAACAACTACAAGTCATCCCCAGCCGTGCCTCTGTAATCCACAGGTGTGTCTCTGGAGGGCTGCAGGACAGCAGTGAAAATTATTAGAAGTACCCACTGGAAAGTGATGCGGACAGCAAATGCCTGAGGCTTTTGGTGTGGATAAAGCAGGTCCCATCACCCAGGGCTAGCATGACTTCGCTCAGGCACCCTTTGGTTGCAAATGTGTTTGCGTGCAGCAGTGGGAGCCTTTCATTTATTCATTCATTTGCATTTTAAAAGCTACAGCAACTTAAAATGTTCTACTGGTAGCATCAGTAAAAATAACATAAAACTCCCCAAAAGGACACATTAAACAAGCGCAATGTTGCCAGGTAATATTCAAGCTAATGCACAGATTCTCTAATGGTGGAAGAGTGAAAGGTTTGTCGTGAAAAGCCTTTCTATCTATTGAAAGTATCAATACCACATGCTGGGGCTGGCACTCTCCAAGAAATAAATATTGATTTCCCTTTTTCCTTCTGTACAAATGGCAGACAATGGCTTTTCTAACTCCCAATCTTTTCATTGTTTTAAGGTTGAAAGATTTGGTTAGCATTGAATTTTTATTGTTTCATTGTTCTCTTGCCCTGGTCCCGGGCCCCGGCCCCCCCCCCCCCTCCCCGACACACTTCGCATCTTAAAATACTTAAAACATTCATGGTGTGTTTGTGGGTGCTTTGATTATTGTTTTGTTTGTTTGGTTTTTGCTTGGCAGGACATAAAAAGGAGTACTTGAAATTAATGTAGCACTCCCTGTATTGCAGTTCCCTGTCAGGTCTGATTCTTCTAATTTTAGGGATACCGATCAGGGGCACATGGTGCTAGTGATGATAAAACATTATTATTATTTTTTTAAAATACTTTCCTGCAGATCATGCTATAAGACATACATTTATCCTGTAACTGCGAACTGTAGACAACATATTACACTCAATTCAACTAATTAGAAACACCAATCTTACTTTCTGTCCAAAAGAATCTGTAATTTCACAAATGATCCAATGAAAGTGAGATGCAGAAGTGGAAAAAAATTCACAAAAATATGTAGGCACATGTGATCCAAATGGTCCAAACACTAAGCAGAATCTGGAGCAAAATGCAAAGTTTTATTGGTGCTGGTGGTGGTTTTATTGGTGGTGGGTTTTTTTTGTTTGTTTGTTTTTTTTATGGAATATCTATTTTTCTTCAATATTAAGTATATGTCATGAAAAGCTTACAGAATAGTTATTCATTTTCCTGAAGGTCATCCAGACATAGTAAGTGCATTTCATTTTCGTGACAACACCTCTAGGCTTGCTGTGTACTCTATGAAACATGACAGCAAGTGAATGTCCCTCCCATCCATTTCAAACAGATGTGATTTTGCCGCTGAGGAACAGGGAGAGAGAGGAGGTAGCTAACTCTGATCTGTGTGGGCCCTGGGACAACAACTGAAGGGAAATGCTTTGCAGAAACATCCACCCAGCTAGAAATAGGCCAGAGCATGGGGAATCTGGCCTTGCTGTGTGCAAAGGCAGGCAGCAGTGCTCAGTTGCAGAGCAGCCTGCAGGTCTGCCCCTTCACGGGCCACACTCCCACAATGAAAACCTTTCTTCCCTCAAAACACAGAGGGAAAACCAGCACTGCCTCAGGAGTGGGATGTCCCCCCAGTGCTGCCCACAGGTGCCGGAGTGGTGGCTAGGCTCTGCAGTCCAAGTGCCGCAGGAGACGCGGTGCAGAGCATGCCTTGCAGGATGGTGCACAGCCCCATGCCCCAGCCCGGGCATTTGCTGGCATAAAGGCAGCCGAGGTGGGAAGGTGCAAAACCGCCATGCTCACCTTCTGCCTGCTCAGGGCCCTTTGACACACAACGTGAGCATGCAGAGAAAGCAAGCATGGATCAGTGCATTACTGTGATGCCATGAGCTTATAACATATTAAGAAACAAATATTTCGATAATTTATTTGCATGCACTGATTACTTATTTTTCTTCTGCTTTTCTTTTGCAGCCTTTTTTCTAATCTTATGTCTTTTCTTCATCCCAGTCCAATTAGCCATGATCTTTTCATTTTTCATTTATCTGGACACAACACCTTCTATTCTGCATGGATTTGAAAGTGTACGTCATCGGTGATTTGAGTTTTCTTGTCACATTTTTAATTACTGTCACCTATCTTATGGCATATGCTAGAATGAGATCTTTGGAAATACGGATGCAACTCCCATTTGGGAATTACACATACTCAGACTGACAGTGTAACAAAGGCACAATGCATGGGCTTTTAGCATCTTTTCTAGCGCTTATGTTAGCAATGTGATGGGGATGAGGCAGGCAGCTCCGTCACGACAGAAAATCTACAGAAGTACCATGTTGAGATGGGCAACTGCAGCAATTAAATGGGACGTCAAGCATGTATGCTAAGGATAAACATGCAGACAAAACTAATTAGTTAGAATTTGTCTGGGAATTGTGAATAATAAGAGCTATGAATTATGAGACAGCTGTTAGTATTGCCAAATTTCCTCCTGTCTATCTTTTCAGCAATGAAGGTCTATGAAGACACTGAGCTATGGCTGGTACTTATCCATTACCATCTTGGAGAATAGAAATGCTAAAGGAATCTAAGAAGCTCTCTTCTATCTTTCTGATATGAAAAGATAGGCATTCTCAAGTTATATAAACCACACTTCTATATTATTATAACTCTAAATATAATTATATAGATATAGTAATAGCATGGAGATTTTTTTCTTCTAATTTACTTTTATGGGTTTTCAATGAAGTATCAATCTATAGCCTGATTTTTAGCTGTTGGAAAAAAAAGTTTTCTGAAAACAAGATACGATCTTCAATAAGAAAAGAGGAAAATCTGACTCTAAACCATGGCTTTTCATTTTTACATGTTGATAAAGGTCCTCAAATTTGTCTGTCAAATTCTTTCTTTTAAGCCAGCAATTTTGAACTTTTATTTATTTTTGAAAATCCTAGAACTTGAATTATCATTTTTGTAAATGTTAATTCTCAAAATTGTAAATGTACATTCTCAAAACCTTCAGAATTTTGTTACCAATTTAAATGAAATGTTTTAATGTGATGCATTCAAAAGGGAGAAGTTATGTTAAGAAATTGTGAAAACTTGCATGAATAATTGCAATCATTTTTTTCCTGGATAAGTCTGGGAGAAATGCCAAGAAAACTCTTATCCTCTGACAAAAGTTCCTAAACACCACAGTTCTAGAAAGAGTAAATATGTAAATATTAGTGCTAGTAGTAAATCTTACAAAGAACATACGTATGTCGAAGGAAAAGGTGGTTGGTGAAGCTTTAATTTTGCTCCATCACTGTGATCACCACCAAGTGCTAAATATATTGTAACATTTTATGACATGCATGCGTCTACTAAGAATTGGACAAAGATTTTATAAGCATAATGCAAGATGATGAACAACAAACATTACTGACTGTCACTAACTTGGCCAAAATCAAAAGTGTGGCACTGTCACACAACCCAAGGTAAAGACAGAAGTTTGTTAAACTTAAGAGCAATAAAACAACCCAGAGCTGAGAAAAGTGATAATTTCAAGCCAAGCGAGATTCTAATGAGATTTTCTCCTGAACACTTGTCATCTGAATGATCCGGGAATTAAAAAAAAAAAAAAAAAAAAAAAGTGCTAAATACAAATTAGGGTTGAAACTGAATAGAGAGAGCCTTGGAGGAGACAGTTTGGATCCAGATCTAACCTTTGATCAAATTTTGCATGTTCAAACTCAGATTTGCAGTTACTAGCCGGACTCCTTAATGAGAAATTATGACTGGATAGTAAGAGGATGTTTTGGATGACAACTTGTCGAACGTGTTTGTAGAAATCAGTGGGTTTGTAACAATTTACACCTGCCAAAGATGTGCTCCTTTATGTTGCAAAAGCACAGAATACAGACACATAATCTACCACTCCTGATCATAGCTAGAAACACGTGACTGATGAAGCTGGAGATTCCCATGAGTATTCAGGCTTTAGAAGGGAACTGGGACTAAAACTGAAATGCGGATATCATTGCTTGTATCACTTGGCAATATCAGACAGCTTACAGCACATTACCTCACTTTCCTGCAATTTGGTGCTTGGATGTCATAAATTACATTGACACACTATTAAGATAGGTAAATAGAGTAAATAATTGATCTCTCCAGAGAGACATTAGACCCTACTGTAAAAACAGATCTGCAGCACACGTGGGCAAGCCGCTGTTAGCACCTTACATACCTCAATTGTTTCTTCTTTCATTCCTACATATACAAAAATGTTCTTCAAACTAAAAATATTTTCTTGATAGTAACCTACTTGGGGGCTGCTGCGCATCCACTCTGACAATACGATAGGCCTTTATTATGTCAAATGAGAAAACCAGTTTAGAAATTTATAAGATAACCATGAAATCAATTTGTTTGTTTGTTTGTTTGTTTGTTTGTTTTGGAGGAAAACAGAAAGTTAGATTATCTACTTAGTCTATGCTGACAGCAAATAATCTTCCACAGTGAGAGTGTAAACAAACCCGTAAGGTGCCTTAATGTATGCAGGAGAGCAGGGAAATGGCACGGCTGTGGAAACAGGAGCCAGCCTCAGCGTGGCTCCAGGATGAGGTGCTGTGCCCCTTTAGCCGCAGTGACGTGGCCCTGAAGAGGTGGATGGGGAGCTCAGCACATGCAATGTGCCTGGAACAGTGTCTGGGGCTGTGTAGTGGCAAGCTTTTGGTAGCAGGGAGCCATAGGGGTGGCTTCTGTGAGAAGGATCTAGAAGCCCAAACATTTCCTTTGTTCCTCACTTCTCTAGCTTGTTAGTAATAGGCAATAAATCTTACTATCTCCCTATGCTGAGTCTGTTTTGCCCATCACGATAATTACTGTGCAATTTCCTCGTCCTTATCTCAACCCTTGAGCCCCTTTCATCGTATTTTCTCCCCGTTCCTCTTTGAGGAGGGGGAGTGAGAGAGAGGCTGTGGTGGAGCTCGGCCGCCCACCCGAGTAAAACCACCACAGTCTGACACCCAGTGCTTTTTGGATGGGTTTGTACTGGTAACTACTAGGCCACTGCCATGACCCATATTAGTTACTGTGGTTCTTTATTCTCCATTCAAAACTTTGCATGGATCAAGGGCTTTTTTGTTTTTAAAGGGTGAAGGTGAGGTAAAATCAGATTAAATAATATCTGCCACTAGTTAATGGAAAGAAAGCTCTTCAGCTTTTTCAAACCATTTTAATTTTCTACTTAATCCCAAGTTCTGCATGCTGTGGGTAGGCTGAAAACAGCTCACCATCAGCCCGGCTGCTGAAGGTAGAAGCCCCAATGTCATCTTCTGCTGCCACTTCTTGTGTGGGCAACCAGAGGACACCTCTATCTGCAGGGAACAGCCTTCATGTCTGTGCGCACAACAGCACCCCGACAGGCGGCCTGGCTACCGCAAGAGCCCTGTGGATGCTAAACCTGGCACATAGCCTCTCTTTTAATTACAGAGGAGTATTACCTAACGCATTATCTTCTTATGAAGTGATTCATGCTCGGGGGCAGCCTATGTTTATGGTTTCTTTGTTTGCTTTGTTTATGTGTTTGTAAATATTTTAATCATCAGCATGTTCTTTACAGTACTAAAGGCACCAAAGGAGAATGGTAACGTTGGAGCACGAACCCACAGTTTGCCCATCGTTACAGCATGACATCTCCATAATGAAGCAAACGCTGCATAAGAAAGACCCAGATATTTAATGATGAAACTGCCAATAAATCAGTTGTGCTCAGCTTCACAAAAATGTCAGGAAATGAAAGCGCATTTTAGTTCTTCCCCTTCTTCCAGGGACACTTGACCACCTTGCTCAAGTGTCCTTTGGTGTTTTTTTTTTTGTTTTTTTTTTCCTATTCAGATGTTGGTATGTTTGTGGTCAATAAAGGATGTGTCCGCCAATATGTAAAGTCTTGAACAGCTATAGATTATGCAAGAAAACATTAATCCTAACTCCAACTGTTTGCAAGGGCAATCATCTTAATGCTTTTTCCTCCATATACTGTCCTCTTACAACGTCTGCATTGGCAGCTTCTAAATGATACAACTGACTAGTATGCATCATTACTTTGTACCTGATTAGACATCAGTGGCACACACTTCAATTTCATAGGAAATGTTGCAACAATATAAGAAACATTTCTTTCCTAACTTACTGATCACCTCTATTGTTCCAGCAAATGGAAGGAAAAGTGACATCAATGATTTAGAATGCATTCACCTTTTAGAAAAGGTAATTTGGCTGTGACTTTCTTCGTATGAAACACATCATTGCCTTATTTGTGGACAGAATTGCTTGAGATAATGGGTCAATATGCCACAGATTTTAAAATCTGTAGAACTTGCATGCTCCCTGATAAAGGGATTATTATGAAGACACAGAATAAGACATACAAAAGCTGAACTTTACTGAAGAGAAACAAATAGGTGCAGAAGTCAGTGCTGTGTGAGGTATGGCAAACCAACAGAACACTAAGAAGCAGATTGTTTGACTATTTGAGAACAGACAGAAAAGAGAGACAAGGAAATCCTGAAACCAAAAGAAAGGGAGACAAGGTGGCGAAATGAGTGAGTAAACAAGAAAAAGAAAACAAGCAAGCATTCCACCCGAACAAGCAAATAAGATGAGCATGGGCATGCTAGGCACAAACAGATTCACATTTTACAAATCCTCGTGGGCTTTATAGACGTAAAATAGGATGCCATTATCAGATGAATGCTATTGATCTGATAAGCATCATAACTGAAATTACAAAGGTTTGAGGTAACAACACAAAAGGAAGGAAGGAAAGGAAGGAAGGAAAGGAAAATGCCTCTGGAAGCACAAAGAACAGTTTACATTTGTGGTTTCATACCTTACTAGAAAATATGCTGTTGGCATATGCTGTTACAGAAGAGAAAATATGTTAAAAACTGGGTTATTAATCCTGCTCTTAGACTCAGCACAAGTGGTGAAAGGTAGCCATGTGTTCAGATAGCTGAGGTATGAATCATTTTAGGACTAGTAAGCCATCCCACATTTTCATAAGCCATCTGTTTAGTGAATGAGCATTAGGTGTACGCAGCACTAATAATTCTTGCATGTAGCAATTATGCTCAGCATGACACATCATTGGGAACAGCAGAAAAAATACTGTTAGATGCCCGTACGGGATTTTAAAAATAGTAGGTGATGGTATGTTTGAGTGGGCAGCGATAAGCAAGAGGAGCTTTGGGCCTGCTCTGGGAACATGCCTCTCATTTTTTCCACAAATTCTAAATATTAGAATGAGACCGATTAGAATGAGACTAAATATTAGAAATGAGACTGAAAAAAGAAAAAAAAAAAAAAAAAGCAGAACAAATAGAACACTAATATTTTGACAGGCTCAGGGTGTTTTGGCTCCAGACTCGTGTATCACAGTTCTCTCTTATATATCATATTCCATTACAAAATGTAGTGGACAAACTCCAGAACAGCAATCCTCAGCTTTGACTTGTCCATGGCAAAACTATTGAGCAAATAATACCCTGATGGTAATGGATGGTAACGTTCTCTCCTTCTGCCTTGGCCACAGCAGAAATGGTGTCATCTTTATCTTCAAGTTCCTGAGATACTTCAAAAGTGTGACAATCGTCCAAACAGCCTGTTGAGACTGAGCTGTCATAGCAGCCTGCTTCCTCACATGACCTATAATTAGGAACTACTCGAGTTTACCTACTCATACCATGAGCGCAGTGATTGCACAAATTGTAGTATTAAATTTAAACTTTGGGGCTTTGAAGATATCAATTAGGTTCAACATCTTAGTGGAAGTTTAGGTTACTGCAATTTTTTTTTTTCAAGACAGAAGAGAAGGGATGCCACCTCAGAAAGGAATACACCTTCTGAGTCCAGGCTGCAATCAGCTGTTGAGTCTGTTTTTAGAAGACATGTGATGACATGGCTTCCAACCGTGATGCTGTTTTGCACTCCCAGAGAAAGTGACTCTCTTAGTAAGAAACTGGCAGCTCACACACAGATGCAAGCAAATCATCCCAGCAGGACAGGAAAGTTTTGGCCCTCTTGGAATGATGCGATGGGTTGCAAGTATGCCAGAAAGATAAATGAGCGCTTGCTATAAAGTTGGTCTTAATAAATGTGCCCGTATCTTTCATGGTATAGCTACCTAGTGTTCATGAATGCAGAAAGAACTAGATACGTGAATTACAAAAAAGTTTGTACATAAATATGCACGTATCAGAAAGATTATATTTTCATATTTTCAAATTGTAACAAAAACAATATGATGAATCTTGAGTAAATTAAAACAGTAAGTCATAGCTTTCTTTATTGAATGCAATGGTGATCTAAATACTACTGGAAAACAGAAGCACAAAGCCTAATAAATTTAAGCATTGATCATTCTTCTAATGGGTCAGCATGAAGTGTTTTTGTCATGTGTTCAACTCTATTGGACATACCCAAAGCTTATGACTTCTTAAAACTGACCATTCAGTTCATATTTATCCAACACCAACCAACCTCACCTCTCTATCTTTACTGTCTTCTGTTATGTCATAATGTATTTTTGTCTTATCATCTTTCTGGGAAACTTGAAAAGCCTTTAGGGGAGCCAAAAGTGCATTGCCAATAAACAAAGCCCTCAAGCTGTATAGATCCAGTACTTGCAATACTGTACTTGTATGGCCAGCCATGGAGTATAAAAGCTTAGCAGCCTAACTTTTTTCTTCTCTCCTTTTTATGACAAAATAAATTGGTTCTTTCTGAAACCGATTTCTCCTAAACTAAGGAAAGCCCAGCATATCCAAAGACACAGTGAACTTTAACTGATTTAACAAAGAATATTTTCACTGTTTATTGACAGTATAATTTGTCTAACTGTACTGATGAATAAACAGTGTTGAGAACTCCTAACCTTGTATATATAACCCTGTATATCAGTTTCTTACTCAACAAACACTGGTTTAAATGCACATATAAATACAATGTGTGGAGCATGCCTGTGCCTCCCAGACTGATACTCCCTCTACTCAGTAAGTCACGTAACTGTGTCCCATCCTGAGATTTTTTTCCCCACTTCATGAGATTTGAACAGTTCTTCCTATTGGCACTGTTTCACAGGAGCATTGGAGAACACTTGGAGAATACTTCCCTCTTCCTTTTAAGAGACTCAGAGGTTGGCTTATTGCTTGAAAATGAGGATTTGAATATCCTGGATCTGGACAGAAAATAAAATTACTCTGTCTAGAAGCACCAAGATATTGTTGTTTTGGTTTGTTTTGGTTTGTGTTTATTTGTTTATTTATAAAAGGCTACCTCCCACCCCTTTGGATTGCAGGCATGAAAACTCTGGCAGCTAGAAATCTTTCAGACTCCCCTACATTTTGCATTTGTTAAATGCCAGGTGCTTGCCCGAGAAATATGCTATACCATACAAATTGGTGTTAAGATTTTATAAGCCTAGTCCTCCAACTGGAATGAACTTTTACAGTATCACAGCACATATTGTTAAATACCTTCTCATTTTGCTTATAGAACATAGGGTTTAATGAGATCTGAACTGTGATCTTTTAATGTGATCACTTAGTTCATTAAAACACTACATCACCTACACAAATTTCTTGTTCGTGAAGTTCACTGCAGTGAATCACAGCACACACAAGTAACTGTAAAGCAATACTGAATTTTCCTACTTTCCTGCAGTACAATACCCATTGGGTTCTCACAGTGAACACTTTTCAGAGACTTCTGTTCTGAAATAATGAAAAATCCCATTGAGGAGACTCGTTTTCATTTTTTAAGAATGGAACTCATTTCTTGGTGAGCCATCACACTGAAATTCAGGTGCATGAAGTTCATCATCCTGCACTAAAGTGCCTGTTCATCCAGCATTACAAATAAAGAAAACCATTGCATTTGGCTGAACTCTGGTGTTCTGGGAATCTTCTGCTGTCTAAAAGCAGAGGACAGAGAATGAAAGGATGGAAAAACAGACAAGAAATAAAGAGAAAACTTATTTGAAATGGAACCTGAAACTGTTTCAGTCAGCGCTAACTGATCCCTCCCAGGACTTTGCAGGAATAGATCAGTTTGTACAACAGTTGAGCACTTGAAAGCAGCCAGTCCTATATTTCTACAAGGAGTTTCAATATTCCTTTTCCCATGCCAGTGTTACCAGACTTTTCCCCAGTAACAAATAATTAAATTCCTCATTCCTACTCCTTCCTTCCTGCAAGAAGGAAACCAGGGCTGACAGGATGCAGGGGATGTATGGCATCTCAGAAGAATTGCTGGGAGATTAACATTTGCTAAATGTTTAGGTGACAATGAAAACAGACTAAAAAGCACCTTTGCGACCTAGATAGTAAGGTCCAAGAGTTGATGCCTTTTGCTTCACTAAATAACTTATAATATACAACTTCAAATCAAGATTCAATGACTCAACTGAAAATGATCCATATATTTTCCTATGTTAATTTTTTGTGGAAGCATATTTCTTCTGTTAAAACAAAATCCATAGAAACACTTCATTTTTTTTCCTTTCCAGACAAAAGACATTATTTATCCCCCTTTAAAATAATAATAAAAAAATCAACTAAAAGCAGAAAATGTGAAGAGACAATGCTCCCTATTTCTGGTAAATGTTGGGCATTTTTTGGCAAAAACAAATACTGATGTCTGAAGAAAAAAAAATAGAGATATGCAAAAATATCTACATATACAGAAGGGTTAATCTTTCCATAATCGACTTCCTCCAACCATCCCATTTTCAAACTGAATCTAACTTCACTTTGTACTTTTAATGCATGCTTTTCTCCTTGACTATGTAACACTTGGAAAGGCCTGAAGTGCCCGGGGTAGAGGAGTGCAGAGAGTGAAGAGACACTGCCAGAAGTGCATGATAAATGTAGTTCATCATGTGGCTGTCCAATTTTTCACCCAGATATCACCACGTATAGAGGGTGTGTAAGTTTTATTAACCTAATCAAAATCCTTCTATCCAAAATAATTGACCGAGAGAGGTTTTACTTAGAAATCTGTGGTCTAGCATTGAAAGCCTTGTTCTGATACTTTACAGCAGCTGAGCAGAGTCCCATGGCTGTTCCCCTAACATGTGAGATGAAGCACCACCGTGGGCAATTAAAACTGACAGGTCCTGCCCAGAGAAGTATCAGCCTGTATAAGCTCTCCTCCAGGGAGTGTTGAATATATTTTCCCAGACAGTGTCAAGTTATGCTGCACCATTATTATAAACTTGACAAGTAAAAGTGCAAAAGGTAAACAGCAGAGAATAATGTAAAAGGGCAGGGAAAGCCAGCAGTCAACAAGATGTGAGAAAAAAAAGGGAAAGGATTTTGGTGGAGAGTCCTTACGCTAGGTTCACTTTAACGCACACAGCAGGAGAAACAATGTTCAATGTTATCATAGGATTGTTATAGAGATTACCCTAAATCAGAGTACACTGAAAGAAGCATTTTTAATCTGATAATCAGAGGTAGAGAGAAAGCAGTAACAGAAGGAGGTATGTCCCAGAAAAATTACTTTTACCAAGAGCCAGGGTCCTGAGCTTCAGGACCCTGCAAGCAGCAGTTTCTGATTAAGCTGAGCTGAGAGCCTCGGGGAGATATAAAGAAAACAAAAAAAAAACTAAATTTTTCAAAATAGCTTGAAGAATAATAAATTTTAAAATCCATTTATTCAAAATAAATGACTAATTTATTCCCAGAATTTTTCATCATTTCTGAATAATATACGTGATGAAGTGTGAGAATGAGCCTTGATTAAATGAGGTCCCTGGAGTGCATCAGAGGAGATTTAGTCTGGAAAACAGCATCTGCTGTCTCTTTCTTTCCTTCTCTCAATGCTGTGTTGTTTCCACATTTCACAGCATATTACCCTCTTTCATTCTTAAGAGAATGGAACAATATTTATTCAGAGTTTTCTGTGGTGGCCATACAATGGGTCTTTTAATGTGTTAGGCCTGAAAAATATTGCTGAATATTTATTTATTTTTCCTGGCTGGAATAATAATAATTATCAGATATGTTCATCAAATCCATTACCTTCTCTTAGTCTTCACAGGTTACACAGACCTAAGTCATTATCTGATATAATCATGCCAGCAAATTTAATTTGACTGGCTTCTTCCCAGACTAATTGTTTTTGTATTTCTGTTCTTAGCTACCAATTCACATGATATTGAAGATCATGGTTCAAAAGTAGCAACATTGAGGGCAAAACAGATATGTCGATGACTGACAGTTAGAAATTTGACCACTTTGATCCTCTGTCATTTCATCTCGCTTTATGACAATGAAACACACACATTGCCCAATACAGTTGTGTTGTACACGTCTATTCTTACCCAGTTCTAGAAGCTGAGGCCATGAATTGCTCAGTTTGAAGACCAGATTAAAGTGCAAGTTATTGGACTTCAGATGCAAACACCAATGGAGAATTTTGAACCACAGAAATAAAATGGGTTAGCAGATCCCATTAACTCCATTCTGATGGTGTTTGGAAAGATAAGGTTGGGGAAGAATTACCAAACAATCATGATAATAAGAGAAAAGTCAGTGATATCAACATCAAATCTCCCATTTAATCTCATTATATTGTAGCAAAGTGCACAGTAATAAATGTTGTGCCAGAATCCAGGTGCCAGAAAAGAAAGATAAAAAATAAAAAAATAATAAAAAATAAAATTATAATTATAATAAAATAATATTTTTAAATGGTGAATACCTTTGGACCGTCCTCAGAAAACACAAGCCTCCTCTAGAGAGACACATCCTCTAGAGAACTCAAGCCCGGCACTAGCCTTCTGCAATGTCCCAGCCCACTAAGCGGGATTTTCATCCCACTTTCTCTTGCTGCACTCACACCATCTGCTAGCAATTCATAGTGCTACGGGAACATTCAGTACCTGTGATACCAAAGGCTTGGATAAAAAAGCCCACTATAACAGAGTATTTATCCGGCATCAGAAATAAATGTCAAAAGATAACTAGTATCTAGGTGGCCAGATGCTTGTCCACCAATAGCTTTGGATTAATAATGGGGTCTGTGTGTGTTTTTTGCCTTTTTTTCCTTTTTTAATCTGAAAGTAAAACCATTCGCCCACTTACCCTGTGCACTGCTTCTTTATTAGCACACATTTTCTCCCTACCATATACTACATTTGATTAGAGAGACAACCACTTTTACAAGAAAATGTTATGCCAATATTAACTAGCAACAAAGATAGTATCAAAGATAAAACTGCCATCAAATTATTACAAGGCTGTAATTTACTTGAACATTTTTATGAAATTATAAATTGGATATCATATCTATATCTGATTATGAACAGCAACATATCCCTGCGAGTTAATAATTACAGTCTTGTTTTTACTTGTTGACAGTCTATGACTAATTGCTGTCTGAAGAGAATTTAAACATATCAATTCAAAAATCAGCTATCTAAAGAAAGGTAACATGCTTAAACCAGGTATTTACTGTGAAATTCTTGTACTTTCTTTAGATTTTAGATACCTCTATGATACGGTAGATCTTCAACAGATTAAAAAGAGCATTATCTAAAAAGATAAATTACTAGCTTTATCTTTTAATTCTTTGGGTTTTGCAATGCTGTTATTTCTCCTATCTTTAGAGCAAAATAAAGAGAATAAGGATTCCTCCTTTCCAGCTTCAGATCTTCCACTAACTAGCCATGAGGAAGAAGCAGCGGGTGACCAGACTCTGCCCCAGCAAGAGGCTCCCTAGCTCAACCTCCAGCAGGGCACAAAGTGAACCAAGAGAGCACCTGAGGAGTGAGGTGCTTGGTGCTAGACCTGCTGTCTACACGAGACATCTGGTGTTGGTCTGACAGGCAACCAAACTAAAACCTTTTGACTCTTTCTGATCTAGTCCCGTGGACTCTATGTCCTTTTGGAGCAGGAATGTATTAGATGCCTGGTCAATGCATTTTCCGGTTTTGTTTCAGCTGAAAGGAAGCCAGACTATGCTCAGAGCACTCCGGTATGGACACGTGCACAGTAAACGGGATGATGCAGAGATCTGCTTCAAAAGCATGACTGTCATCCACGTTAAATCAGAAATGCCCCCGCTGTGTTTAGGAGTGAAGCCTGACTGGTTACTTGGGTAAACAGGAATGACAGAATCTTATCTCAACTTTTTATCATCCAGCTTTCAGAAAGGATATCTCTATTTAAAGAACAGGCACCTTTATCACATCAGAAGGTTTTTATTATTTTTATCTGGAATGCCATTTGAAATTCAGGCTCGTGTGTTCTTTAACAAGCAGGCATCACCACTGCTTCTACAAAGTCCCAAATACTGTGTGAAAGATAAAGCATAGCTATACAATTTTTCTCCTTCTATGAGCTTCTCTTTATTAAAATGCCAAGTCTGATTTCTTTTAAATATGATATTTAAATTGTAGCTAATGGCTGAGATAGCAAGCCTACTACCCACATCTGACATACAAGGGGAGGCTGAGAGAGCAGGGAGTTACCAGTCTAGAGAAGAGAAGGCTCAGGGAAAATCTCAATGTGCATGAACACCAGCAAGATTAAAGAAAATGGGCAAATGCTGATCTATTTTAAAAATAAGGAAGAAAGACTTTGTACTGTGAAGGTGGTCAATTATTGGAACAGGTTGCCCAAAAATCATGTAGAGACAACACCCCTGAAGAAAATCAAAGGCTATCTGGACATAGACCTGAGCAACCTGCTGTAGGTGAGCAGGGGGTTGGAATAGATCATCCTCAACCTCAAAACATTCTGTGAACCTATGAAAATTAGTACCAAGTAGAGATAGATCCTTAATTCCTTCCTTACGTCAATGACCGCTATCGGGCAATAGCCTTATATTACTTGTTAGAGTATTCTCAGGATGACATTAATTTCTCTTCTATCTATGAATTTCTGAATCTGATTTTAAAACATTTTACCAGGAAACTTCAAATATATTTCAACAGATACATAATCTCTTCAAGATAACAATAAGGGCTTAATGTAAAGGGAGATTAGAAAGGATTTAGGAAATTAGTGTGTGAAGTCACAGGTTAATTGCTTTGTGGTTCATTAAGCAACACATTTATTTGGCAACAAATAATTTAGCCAACAAATTTATTCTGTGAACAGAAAATCATTTTCAGGTATTTTGGTGAGTAAATTTAGTTGGTGAACTTTTCACAAGTAGTCTGCTTTCAACTTTCATTCAATATTTATTTTTCACAACTCAAGCTAGGGATGGTCTCTGCAATTGCATCTTACCTTTCTGCTTCTAAAGATGAAGAAGTTGGAAAGTTTTGTGGTTTCTTCCCCTGTAGGTAGGCTGAAGTGATATGAAAAGAAAGAATGAAACAGTGCAGCTGAAGAAGTTTTAAAAGTAAAACTGGAAAATAGTGCAAACAATTCTTGCTACTGAAAAGGGATTCTTAGGAACACTGAATTACAAAAGGCTACAGACCTGTACCCTTCAGTCACCAGTATTATACATATTTTTCAATCTTTTAAAACAAAATATTCATCTGATTCCATTCATATTTAATGCACATAAAAGTAATGGAGATAAATGAGTGTCCTTATTAGTAAATACTATTTTAGCTCATTTATTCCTTCCCACCACTTCTACTGAAAGCGTAAGAAAAGCAACTAAGACATACACAGACGAAGTTCAGTCTTCAGCAGACAAGTCTTTCAGAATGCCTCTTTGAAAGAAATACCAACCAGACAAAGCAAAGCATGCCTCCTCCCTTCCCCCCCCCCAGGGAAACGTGAAAGAGAGGCAGGTGTCCTCCAGTTCCCGTATGGTGCAGCAGCTTCTCTTCCCTACATTTGGTAAGCAGGAGCCAAGGAATAAGGGAAATTCATGACTATACTTGTAACTAATGAGTTCTAAAGGATGGGAATGAAAGTATCTACGAAAGACCTCTTATTTTTTGTTCCTAGGAAGTTTCCATAAATCTGACCAGATTTCTTAGAATATACAAAGGCCATACACAGAAAGTTTTAAAGAGAAGAATACAGAAAATTCCAGGTGCTTTAATACCACTGGCAAGAGTAGAGATACTACTGTTGCCACTGAGAAATGTTGGGTTTAGAACGTGAAGTACGCCATTGACAGAACATTCTTGAAAGCCTATTATTTGCTCCACACACATATTATTCCCACTGATGTCAATAAGTATTGATCTTTGTTTGGGTATCTATTGAGATTAATTGAGTCAAGAACTAAATATTGACCAAAACAAAAAGGAAGTCAATACGTACATTGAAGGAAAATATATCTTCATCTTTGCTGAAAACACGAAACCAATAGGCCAAATATTTACCCTAATTTATTTACCCTCTGGAACTCTTTGAGATTCAACTGGTGTAACCAAGCACAAAACAATTATACTATCCAGAATATGCAACTCTCAGCAAGTATCTGAAATGAATTCTCACTATTTTGGCTGTTTCAAGGGGAGATAAGGCTATTAAATTCATCCTAACAATGCCATAAGACTCAGCAGTTGGGATTAACTGCTCTCCAGTGCAAGGTAAGTACAATTCTGCAAATTCTATAAATGAGCAAAGGTATTTAAGAAATATAATGAAGACATGTTCCCCCTTATATGTAGGGTATTTCTAAATGACTTATGTTGTTGAGAAAATATATGATTAAGTATGAGGGGAATAAATTGTGTAAAACAGACCAGATTACCTTCAGATATTCCTTCCTACCCATATCGCTTTATGTTTTTTGAATTTGTTATACACATGTAAGCACTGCCCGGAAGGTAAATAAAGACTAATTCAGCAGCTATATGAAAGGATTTTTTTTTAAAACTAGAACTAAACCTGTAATAGTTTTATCTTTAATGATTTGCTATTTTGCATAATTGTAACTTCAAATTCTTTTCCTATCTAAAACCTTTTCTAGTTAAGTATTTTATTTGGTGTAAAACAAACACTGGGCTTACTGATATTTGAGTCATTATTTTTCTTGCAATTTAATCTGATCTAAATAGGAAGCCTGTAATGACAAACATATTATAAACGAGCAATGGGTGCCATTTTTATCCCATCTTTTATGAAACATTTTATCATGGGTTCTGGGTATTATACAAATTAAATAAGCATTCATCTAGCTATTGCACTCAAAAAACCTCATATGGTATGTTTAAAAGGCAACTTTTAACATATTCATATGTTTAAAATACATTTCCCAGGCAAAAAGTCATTGCTGAGAAGTAGGCATGGCCTAGTAGGGAAAAATAGACAACATATTTTTTTCCTGATTTTTATCTGATTTTGTTAGGAATGGCAATGTTCACACACACTCTGGATGCCACTTTACTAGAAAATAGGAGAAACTGCTAATTTACACAGACGAGAGAAAATTAGACACCTGGCTTTTGAATACATGATTTAATTGCAGCCTTAATATGAAAGCAAGGATCACTTATACAAAGGATTCAGCTTCAGATAACAGCTTTTATCTTTATTTTCAACCTGGTGTGATGAAGAAGCAACACATGAGCTTCTTTGTTTTAATATTCCCATTTTGCTTGTGGGCAGCAGTGATAATGTCTTCTTCAAAGCCTGCTATGACACTGTTTCTAAGGGGAAAAAAAGCCCAGGAAGAAAAAGACATCCAAATAAGGTCACCCTCACCATTTCAAAAAACTCAGCCTTCTGAATGACTTCTTTGTATTTGTTTCACTAAAAAAGTTCCTTACATACCTTATTAGAATTGTGGTCAGCCTTCATCTGTGCCACTTTCAAGTCAAAGAGGAAAATAACTGTAGAAACTGACATTTTAATTTCTATCTGTCAGGACTGAAATATCTGAATGAACACTTACTCTATCAGGGCAGAGGAAACTTGATTGCTATCTTCATACTAGATTACAGCAAGGAACAATGAATTACGAGAAGTCTCTAACGATACACACACACAGAAAAATTCCTAGACTTCAGTTTGGGTGGACATGTTACTTTTGCATAAAATTAGTAAGTTCAAAGTATATGTGAGAACAAAATGAAGGACTTCTGCACTATTTAATGATTATCATCCCAGAATCAAATCAGGCTTTCTTGATACCAGCTAAACCTGTTTAAGTTTCTCTATAGATCTCAATATCTCTCCCTTGAAAACACAAAAATATCACCTGTAAAAATACAAAACTGCCTGTTTACTCCTAATGTCAATCTACAAGTCAAGGAGAAATATCTCACTGATTTTTACACGAAGAGAGAATGTATTTAGACTGTGAGCCAAATATTCAAAACCAGTTGCTTATAACTAGAGAAAAAATGACAACTTTCATATGCTAGTATCATCTTTTAAGAACATCTGTGTATCTTTTGGTATATGCTAACCTCTTAAAAACATGTATTTCTTCCTTGAATATATACCACTTACATTTGTAGGAAAAGCAGATGAAAAAGATTAAAAAATGATATATTTTTTGCCCCTCATAAGAACTGAAGAGAATAAAAACTATTGTCCTTCCCCGAAACAATGGATTCCTCCAGAAAGTGTGAAGGAAAAATTAAAAATGGTGACAAAGACAAGTGATTACTAGAAAGTGTTAAAACTAGCAAGGGAATCAGTGTCAGAAGTAAAGTCACATCGCCATTCAGCAGCAGCATGTGAAAGACAGGCACTATTACAGAGTGATCAGATTTCTTAGCATGCTAACTGCACTGAGAATATTTAGTCCAGCTTAAAAAAAAAAAAAAAAAAGAACTCAAAGAACTCTAGATTTTCAGATTTATTGTTCATTGATTTAAATTATGCCTGTCATTGTGACAAAGTAATGATAAAAAAATATTGCTGTGTCATAGAAGTGCAAAGAAGAGCTCACTACTTGTAAGCAAATAACTAGCTCTACATGTTGTTAGCTGCAAATTAGACCTAGTTCCAGAGATATTTTATGATCGGATGTGACAAGTGAAAAACCTGTACATACAGCAAGATGGGAGTTAGACCCACTATAAACTTATTTTATACATTTAATTTACAAGTATGTCTATAAAGTAAGTCGATATGAAGAAATTTTAAAAGAAGTAGGGTAACCAGCGTCAGTAACAAGCAGATGAGACAAATGATGGCAGGGATAGTCACGAAAGCCTCATTTTGATATATCTGTTGCTTTTATCATACTTCCACAACAAATGTTTTCTATAAGGAAAAATAAAAATTGCAAAGAAAAGTAGTTCTTAAATATGGTAATAGTAGTTCCACCACGTTTTGATTCCTCACACTCTATGCAACGAGATAGAGACCTGTGACAATGCACTAGTACAATACAAACTAAGTTGCAAATGCTATGAAAGCAACTCCTCCAAAGTCAGCAGTTTTCTAGGGAGTACAGTAATCAGTGGTGTTCTTTCATTGTTGGTTTGGTGTGAGGTTTTTTGTTAAAGAAAACTCGTTGAGATTTTGATTCTTTGAGGATAACAAAGAAGCACTCATGTCAATTATTTCTGGAGGAGTTAGTTATGACAATAGGTGAACAGTATAATCATGAATTAATTGCTGTATATTCTTGCATACAATTGCATTACTTATTGTGCATTTGTAAGTGTCAGATGCAGTCTGCCCCGGATTATTTCAACAGTAGAGAATAGGTGAGATTTCATATTAGTTCATCGGAAAAGTTCAGTAATTTGGTTAAGAAAATTGGTTAAGCTGCAAATGTAGTGATTTGAGTAAGAAGCTGCTTACTGATGCAGACATAGATAGGCTGGCATACAAGCAGTTATTGCTCTGAAATTAAAGGTTTCCAAATCCTCACTAAGCTGTTTCTGATTGTGAGGAGAGGAAGGAGTTACCATGGGCATGGCTCTGTAATCATAAGGTCAGTTCTAACAGAACAGGATGTGGAATTGAATAGTCCAGGACTCATACAGTGGCTGACAGAAGTGCAAAAAGGAAATTTGCTCTACCAAGGACCACCGAACACTTCATATTTCTCTACACTGGCACAGAAACCAGAGCTTCACAGATTCTCTGTTTTCAGAGAAGTGTAATTTCTACATGCTGGATGGATAAGTTTCTGCTTAAGACTTTCTTCCATGAAATACTTTTTGAGACAAGATTCACACTTTTCAAAGAAATGACTAACTTGCAATACTTTTCTAAGACAAACAGAGCTTTTCAAGTTTTGTGATCCTTTTCCTATGATACAAACACCCACACCTCACAAAAATTGTGAAACTGAGATTGCAGATACCCTATTAATATATTTAAGATCTCAGACAGGATAAAACTATTCACTCACATTTATTCAACCCTCAATTGCTCTCTAGTAACGTTAATCTTGGTGGTGGTTTCCCTAAAATATTGCAAGGTGCCTACCCAAGGAATCAGTTGTAGGTAACTGCTGCAAGTAATCCACAAGAGCGGAAGTTTGTTATTATTACCACAAACAGCTGTATACTTTGGCAGAAGAGCCACACAGTGGCCTCCAAACAAATTTACAAATAAAGCCTCTAAAACTAATTAGAGTCCTCAAGTAATTAAAATGCTGTCCTGGTCTGAAGCCTTACAGAGGTCTCTGCCAACTCCTGTGCCTCAAATTGCAGCTGTGGCTCAAGGTAGGAAATGATCGAGTGGCAGAAGCACGGTGACACAAGGTAACTTGGTAGTAGTCAAGCTCTCAGCAGTCACTGGAGGCAGTCTTTTCCTTAAACAGAAATTTAGAGCAGGAACCAGTTTAACTGTTCTGATCAGTCTCGGACAGGAGTGCATCCTGAAGAAGGTTTGATTCACCGGTCAAAATAGCTTTTCCAGGTATCTCGCTATTTCATTTCCAACACCAGGGAGATCGTTTAAAGAAAGAAAAAAAAAAAAAAAAAAGAAAAAAAAAAAAAAAAAAAAGTCTAGTTAGGTTTTCTAGGTTCAAAGTATATTTCTGTAATTAGTACAGCTTTGTCATATATACAGTTCCAGAAAACATATCACAAATTATCAAGGTAAAGTCATGTTGACAAATTCATGACTGGTGTAACTCCATCAAGCTCCATGGAGATGAAACACATTTTCCCTTTTTTGTACTTAAGTGATTCAAAATCATAAAATTGCATGTACAGCTTGGTCTATACAAGTCTCCAGTAATACACACCTTGATCAAGAGGGTAATTGTACAAAAAGGACTGCTGGGGTGGCATTTCTGCATGCCTCTTGAGAGAAATTACTCGCTTTGCTTAGGTCGAAAGTATTCATGGAGCCACTGTATTAAAGTTTATGGAATTACACCAGAAATTAATTTTGTCTTCAGTGTTCAGAGTGTAAACAATGGCATTATTAGTGCATTCAGACCTCTCCAGTTTTAATGAACTGATCAGATTATTCTATTCACAGGCTTCACAATGATGAGGATCATTATGTATTGTCAAAAGAATCAGCACATAACATTCATAACACTGAAGCTTAGTTGAAGTATCCTAATGTTAAAGGCTGATAAATTAAGCAGCCTCAGAATTCTCATTAAGTATGTCAAGCTGAATTGCTGTGTGTTTTGCCTTAGCTAATGGGTTGGGTGACCAGCAGCAATTCACAATTGAACTGAGGGCATAATAAGATCATCTTATTAAGGAAGCGGAATACTAGAATGAGTATTTAGAGGTGTATCAAGCAGTAAAAAGCTGTTTAAAAAAAGAAAAAAAAAAAAAAAAAGGCAAATTTTAAAGTGGGCTCTTCCATACCATAAAATATAAATACTTCTAGAATAAAGTTTTTCATTTTCTTAAAAAGACATGCACAAGCAAGAAAATACATTTCCTAGGACAGCTATAAAATAAAAAGCGAGTTCTTTCTTGATGATGGTTAAAGATGAGTCAAACTACTTGTTTTCCACTAGTTCCAGCCATTGAAGCAAGGCACAAACACTCCCATTACTGATTCATCCTTCCAGCTAAGTGTTAAATGTCATTGTACACCATCTGTATTTCACTCCTTTTTCAAGCAAAATCTCTCATCTTTCCTATCTGCTACTAATGCTTTCCCCTCATTTTTATGAAAATCTTGTGAACTGAAAAGTTCTTTTCAAAAGTCCCATCTTCATGCACAACAGAACCAAGAAAATACCAATAGATATAAAAGCCTAACAGCATTGTTACTCCCTGGTCTTCTTATGAAAGGCCTAAACCATTTTCCATCCTTACTAAACCTCCTCTGAAATGCCTGGTTTGGTTTTGTTTAGAACATTTAAGAGACTGATCGGTAACTCCGACTGTTAATGAAGCTTTACATAAACGTAGCTGAAGTGAAGAGAAAGGAACCTATTATTCTTAGATATTAATCTGTGCACCACCACTAACATAGCTTTAAGCCTGGTAAACACTTCTCACTGCATTTAACGCTAGTACTGAAAACTTGAAACAGATACTACTATGACTCTGCTTATATTTGGAGATACTGCAAGCCATTATATTAAATGACGATTCATTTTCCTTTGAAGAGCCCTTCTACAAATCCATAAGTAACATTTCTTGTACAAAATGAGAAAAGGTACAGAAGTATTAATGACAAGCACTTTCCCCTGCTCCATCCACCATGGGCATGGGTCTTCCTTGTAGGAACTGATCCGTGACAAGTTGTAAGTTGTTGAACAATGTAACTCAGCAGATTTTAGACTAGCTTGAGTTCTTTATTTACATGTGTTCACCACATATGTATAGATGTGCATGGACTTCTTCTTCTAATGCAATTTTACGTTAATTTTTGGCCTGAAGATAAAGCGAAGCATTCCCTGATTGACAGTGGGCATTTAAAGTATAGACTGCCTTTTTGATGCAAGTTTTCAGATTATTTTTCTTGGTTGTGTCTCAGTACTTGGTGAAGACACACCCCTTCCTTATTCTTCTGGCTGCGTACCGACACTCCAAAGCATTTTAAAGTATTTCAAATGTTTGTCTTCAACACATACAGTTAAAAATGGAAACTAGACATTTCTTTAAGGATCAAGTTCAGTAATTTTTGTTTCAGTTTTTGCTGAACAGGTCCAACTTTCCTCTTAGTATCATCTGTAACGTGGATTGAGAGCATATATCAGTGCATTTGCTGGAACTAGGGCGCGTTGAGTGGCTTTGATGTATTTTCTGAGTAATGTTTAGTTAGTGCAATGGAGCTAGTCCAAGAGCCACAATAATAGTTCTGCTACTGATATATTCTACAAGCATATTAGCATTCACACAAATAAACACAGTTCCTTGAGGCCACAGTTCCTTCGTTACAGAGTTACCAAAGCACAGTCATTCTGTATGATGTAGAGACATACTCTGCCTCTAAATTAAAACTCACCTTTTCAAAAGCTTTCAAAGCTACAGAAGGCAGTGACATTCTTGAATCTAGAATGGGACCAGATATACAAAGGAATATAATTTGCTACCCCTTATACATACATAAGTGGATGTATTTTTCAAAGCAAAAATGCCACAAAGCAATTTAGACTAAATGATACAAAATTCCTGCAATACAAAGTCTAGTTAATGACCTTATTCACTGTCTTTCAGGATAATTAAAGAACATAACTGCCAGTGACTATTCCTTTGAACTTTATTAAATTTTGTGATGAACCCATCCCTATCAGTTTGTCACACGAGTGCCAGGAGGATTGCTCAATGCAATATCTTCTAACTGTCATCTCAGGAGCATTGCAGACTGTCCCCCGTGGTGACCTTACTGACAGTTGTAGAAGGAAATTTTCATTATGTGAAGTGTGGAATTTCTGACTAATAATACAGTTGATCTTCCACTCTCTTACTGAGAACATTCTGCATTTGCCTTTTCCTGATTTGTTGCATTTGTACTTTACCAAATGTTAAAATGCAACCCATAAGGAACTAAAGCCTTGTGGGAATAGGGTGTAGGTGTCTCAAGTTGCATGAAACAGAGAGACTCAAGGGGCTTTCAGTTGCTTTTCAGCCTGGGCTCCTGGAAATCCACTTTAAACTCTATAGAAGCACTGACCTAAAAAATGCATTGGTAAAATGCAGATGTTAAATATTCATTAAAAATAAAAGAAATACAGTGACCATCCTGGTACCGGACCTTGTCTAATTCAAGCTGGTCTCTCCAGCTAGCTCAATACTAAGAGAGCAGAGATGCACTAGTAACATTGCTGAGATGATCACTTCCAACAGGAATTTGCAACAAACAGTAAATGTCAATAACCTTTGAAAAGACATCCTCAAGAGCTCATCTTCACCATATATAATGCCTATATTGTACAAAGATAGGCATCCAACCTGAAATTTTGTAATTATGAAAACATTTTAAATTGAAATTGAAATTAACAAACATTTACTTTTTAATGTAACATAATGTAACATTTTTGCACATTTTTTTTTCACCTGTCTGCCCAAAATATGATCTCTTATTTTGGTACAATCTGTTAGCATTTTTATTGTTCTTTCAAGAAACTGGTCCTAGGTCACCAACTACTTAGCACATACACATTTTAACAGAAGTTATGGAACACAAAGGGTTTTCTTCTTTCATCATCTTAAACTAATTTAGTCCCCAAATGCCCACATCACATGGACAACTCAAAAATTCCCAATGAGAAAGTCCATTTTTTATGGATCGAGTACATTTCCTGATTGCACTCATTTTTAAGATTTGGATAGGTACCAAGTATTAAGACCTTGTCTTCAGTATAGAATTGTGAAAGCTCAAAGAGTTTTTAGATCTGCAGATAACAAAAAGCTTGTGTGGACTGCAAATAAGCTGGAGGACAAACTAGGAATTCAAATGAACTTCACAAATGGAAAAGCAGATGAAAAGCATAGGATGTTTATTCAGCAGGGACAAAGGCAAGGTTCTGCACCTAAGCAAGAATAATTAGCTATACAAATGTAGGATGTAGATCAAGTAGATAGCAATTTTACAGAAAAGAAAGTGATGTCTGTAATGCACCAATGATGAACAAGAATCAATGATATTTTATACTGTTGAGAAAAGCCAAACACCACCCTCAGACACCCGAAAATGAGAGAGTCAAGAGCCATCTCAGAAAGAAAATCTTCCCCTTTAGAAGAACTGATAAGGCTTTGGCTGGAGCATGTTGTCCAGCTTTTAGCTTTTGTCTCTGAAACATGGATGAACTGGAGAGAATAAAATAAGGGCAATGAAGCATTCAAAGTCTATTAATTAACAAATACAGACAGAAGTATTTGGAACTGTTTTGCTCAAAGAAAAGAGTAAGGGAAACAGTGATGATAGCATTTTATAATAAATAAATAAAACAAGTAAAAGCATTTTGTAAACAGAAGTGATTAACATGTCTGTATCTGTGGTGTATAGAAAAAGAAAACTGCAATAGTAAGGCTTCAGTTTACCCTCCAGGAGGAGAAAAAAGTCTTTATTTCAGGTAGTCACTTTCCTTATCAACTGGAATGAGTTGGGCATCCTTAACATCTTTAAGACCAGGTAAAAGAAATGGCTGGTAGAAATAAAGAAGGTGTAACAAATCCTGCTATTGTGTTTCTTAAAGTGCCTTCCAGTATTTTATGTACTAAAATGTCTAGGAACTATACAGTTGCACATGAACTGAGAATGTGGGGAGTAAAAGCAATTGAAAATATATATATATATATATATATATTCTCCTGTAACTTTTTTCCCCAATTTTCCTTAATTATGGCAGAAGTGAATAATAAATAAATAAATAAATAAGGTACAGCTAGCCTGAGCTGCTAACTAGTACTTTGTTTTAGAGGAAGAACACATGCTTTACTTTGATAGTTCTTACTTTGATAGTTCAGAAAACAGGAAATAGTTTTTTACATTCAAAAAACACTGCAAAGTTATATCCAAGAGTTCTCTCAACGCAATAATCTGATGCTGCTGATAGTTGGTGGTTTATTCCCATGAACAATATTCAGTACGTGCCCTCCTAAATGAGGAGGACACATACTTTTGGAGTATGGAACAGAGGCAGTGCTTTTAAGGCGATACTCCTCCACCAAGAGAACCACTCATTACCGTTTCCAGATAATTAGCTGGGAGGAAAAAGCCTAGGGAAAAACATTGCAGTGACTACAAACTTACAAAAGGGATGAAACTGGAATAGAAAAGAATTTCTCCAGACTTGCTTTACAAAGAATTAATTCTGTATTGTTGTGATTTATTTTTATTTTTAATAAAAAACGTGAATATAACTAATATGTGTCCAAATTTTGTAGACCTATCACTCAATATAAGTCAGATACCAAGCCGTAAGACAGAAACAATAGAGATGGTACAGACAGTGGAGGCCAGTAATTTATGGAAATAAATGGTACAGTGACATTTTGTATTTCAATGGCAGCGGATTCTTCTTAAGTCTATAGGAAGTATTAAGCACAGAGGCAAATGCCAGAAGAGACTGGTGTTTTTATAGTACATAAGCCGTCTAGAAAAGTGTTTTCAGTGTTCCATGAAAGGGTCATTCTAGAGCAGAAACAATCTGTCCGACAAATATCACAATTGACAAGTGAAGCCAAATAGAAAGCACAGGCCTTTAAGCATTAATACCAAATTAAACCTGCAATTAAGTTTATTTATAAATCAAAAATATAGAGAGGTGCACTTCAATAGTAAGAGATTCTTGTGCACAGATGGCCTGTGGTGCTGTAGCAGTATCTATATTTTTATTATCACCATTTCTATAAAAGCACCTATGTCATGGCTTTGAATTGAATCTTTCCCATCATCCAAATTCCCCCTTCCTTGATCTGAACATACCAAAAATATTTTTTAAAAAATAACATCAGACAAACAGCTACCAACACGCATAATATTTTCTAGTCTATGGTTTGTAAATTAAATTTCTGAAGGGGGCTTTTATGTGTAAACATAGTAAACAGAATTTAGTTAATCCATAAACGTATTCACTTAAGGAACAGTTCTACTACACGGTGCGATTTAGAGATCCGTGAGGCTTTTAGAAATTCAGAATTTCATTCTGCAAAAGAAAGAGCTTTAATTTCTGTGGCACTGAACTTTCATAGTATCAGATTTCAGGATACCTATTGGCAAAAATAATAACATTGATTCAAATAAAATGTAATTTATTGTTGAGGAAACAGCTAGACAGAACAGACTTCAGGAGATATTCTCCTCTCAGTACATGTGCTTAATTACTCTCAGCACTAAAGGGTATTATTTGCATGTTTCAGAATAGATGATATGCCTTTAAACACTACTGCAATATTTAGGTTCCACTTAAAAAAAACAAATGGGTGTTCGATGTGGAAACATTGTACACAGTACTTAATATTACCCAGTGATACAAATAACATATCCACACCCTGACCTGAGGGTTTGAAGCACTGCTGAAGGAGATGCAAAGCAGCAGCTATCACATACTAATCTTAAGGCCATGAAAATATTTGTTCTTCCTCATTTGTGTTTGTTGTGTGCAAATTATATCATCTCTTATTCTATGTCAGGAGCAAGGAACACAGCCAAACTACGTTCTCCTGCACCAGGACTCACCAGAAATCTTGCAGTACAAAGAAGTGACACCAGAAACCTTTCAGTGCTGTAAAATGCCTGTGTTGTCATGTGAAATATAGACTGCTTTTGCTTTGAAATAGGATGAAATTATTTGCTCAGATTGGTCACTGATTAATTAATTAACCCAAAATTTACATCTCCATTCATTCCTAATAGATCTGAGGTTTAACTTCTGATTGTTCACTATTCTGGAATGTCAGCAGCAAGCAACAGAAAAATGCAAATCGTTTTTGTAGGTCACATACCTGATACAACTAAGATCTGATACACAAAATTGTAGTGATACTAAATATAAGGTAAAAATACCCACAGTGCCAGGCAGAAACAGGTATAGGAATGAGAAAAGATGGAGGATGTAAGAATAGCTACTGGATTTGAAGGTCTCATCAACTTTGGCTGCAATATTGAAGGATTGAATCCTTCAAAGTGTTTGACCAACTGAAGTCCTATCATACCAAACATGTCTCTGAGTATTTTTATGCCTTTAGCACTCCAGTGCTCACCAACAGAAGTGTCTTACAGAGAAACTCTGCAAGTATTTGATATAAATCCAAAAATTTGCATTAACACTGGTTATTATTCAGAATGCAGGTCCATTTAAATGACCAATACCATGCTAATAATCAAACTTCTTCGGGAACCTGCTTAAAGCAAGAAAAGACATCATCCTTCCTTATCTACTATACTGGCAATGAAGCATTATATGACACTTAACTGACATTATAATCTGGTCTAGAAACACTAAAAGCTTAGGGAAATATGAAACCTTTGATAAAGTTGCATTTCTCAGAAATTTGATGGAGTTGAGCATTACACACTTTCAACATGAAGAGTGAAAGGTAGAGCTAAGAAGAAATATTTTCTGAATAACTTTAAAGATACTTTACAGTCACTACAATAGAGAAATTATTACTGATCGGGTTTTGCATCCCACCTACATGCACTCACAAACAAAAATACAAAGGAAATCCAAAAACTCTCAGGTTACACTTTTAATGGGAATATTACTTTTGAAAAGTAAGAGAAAAATTTGTGACAGAATCTAGGAGATAAGGGAAACAAATTTGTTTCTCTTCAAAAAGATAATAAAAATGCTTCCCTCAAAACTTACACAAAATGTGCTAATTCTGCAGAAAAAAAAAAAAAAAAAAAAAAAAAAAAAAAAAAAAGTACTAAAAATGCTATTTGATGTATGCTATTTTTCCAATTGGCAATGTCAGCTCCTCCCCTGAGGGATGATCTGGATCCAGGATGCTTTTTGAGGAGCTTATGAAGCTGAGTGACTGATGTGGTGGGCTCGCCTTGGCGGGCTGGCTTCCAGGCACCCACCCACCACCCACCCTCTCCTCAAAAGGGCAGGGGGGGGAATAACATGAAAAAAACAGTTTATTGGGTTGAGATACAGACAGGGAAATCATTTACAAGTTAACCACCACAGGCAAAATACATCATCACCTCATGGCCCACCCCTTTCTCCCTGAGCAGAGCCTCCATCTCAACCGCTTGAACTCCTCCCGCCTCCCTGAGGAGCCGAGGGCTGGGTCACCACACAGCAGTACCTGTCTGTCGCTCTGTCCTCCTCACACTTGTCCCCTGCTCCAGCGTGGCTGCTGTCCTCAGCACACAGCTCCTCCAGGACAACCCTGCTGCAGCGCAGGCTCCTCTCCTCAGGCTGCGGCTCCTGTCAGAACCCCACTCCTGGCAGGCCTTCCTCAGGCACAGCAAAATGGCTGCCCTGCCACCTGCAGCACCCCACTGTCTTTTCCCAGCTCAGTGCTCACAGGGCTGCCCTCCCCATTTTTCACTGTCAGTGAAGAATTTTCCCCTTCCTTAAACAGATCTTCAACAGAGGGGACACACCTGGGGCTGAGGGGCTCAGCTGTGCCCTGTGACAGGGCCCTGGGGAACCTGGCCGGGACCAGGCCCCAGCCTCTCCTCACAGTGGCTGCTGCAGCCACCCCCACAAGGCTGGGCCTAGGCACCCTGCACAGACCAGGCATGGGCCTGAGCTCGAACCCACCAGCAATCTGCCATTTTAAAACTTGTGGCCTTATCTGAACGAGGGGTCTAGACCCCCCTCAGAAGGCAGTGGCTGGTGAGGGAGGTGCCTCCCAGCCTTGACATGGAGGACATAGACACGATCCTATGGTACCTTGCAACCACGAGTGCTGAGGGGAAAAAGGAGCTGTGAGTAGCGATGCACCATTTAGCAAGCGATAGGGGCAGATGAGAAAGATCCGTGCCTTTCTGGAATGCAGTCTCACTGCATTTTTATTCTGAAAATTCAATGCCCCTTTGATGCCTAACCGAACTAGCAATTAGTTGTCAAGGCACAGCTAAAACAGCAAAATAAAACCTGTAGATTTAATCAGCATTTCCATGGTAGCTGAAATTATGCTGCTTAATGGCTGGAATGTGTTGCAATGAAAATGAGTTGACTGCGTATCCCCAAAAATTGATTCCTGAAAGAACATTCACACAAAGTTGCTTCAGGAAAAATAAAAAATATTAGCCACAGGTCTCTCAGTTGCCTTAAAACATGGACATAATATCTAAATCTCTTTAGTAGCACACCAAATTTAGCCATAGATGTAACTAGAGAAACTAAACTTAGAAATTTTGTTTGGAATAAACCTGCAGAATGGCTTAATTGACTTTTGGTAAAGACTACTTTTTCTGGGGAAAGAAATGCTAACTCCCCTGATGTTGTGAGTATTATTTTTGCTGGTGTGAAACACATTGTTTTCATTTTACTTCCACAGACAATAGTGCTCTGTCATTGAGACAGCATATATGAAAAGGATAAAAAAATCAATTTGAAAATAACGTGTTCCACTTTGTTACAAAAAGAAATTAAAATGTTGGGGGTACTCTGATGAATGCTGTAAGTTTAGATGTGCTGTTGCTATTGTTCCAGATACAACAAACATATGGGGTATAAAGCATCCAACAAACATTTGTATGAGAAAACTGAGAAACAAGACTGTTTGTCTAGGTTGCTGTAGACATCGATTTCCTGATAGCTCAAGAAGAGTGTATAGATTATATTTAAAATTTGGGGGCTATATTATAATATTCATATGTTCATTCTCAGAGACTTCTGTGGTTTGGCAGTAATTAAGTTTTGTTTGTCTCAGTATGTTGTGATTTTATACAAGATATTAGGTAAAAATAATGATGGAAACTGGTATTCTTTTTGCAGTTCTGTTTCTGGATAATAAAATAGAAAATACTTCCATCATGCAAATTAATCTTTTGGAAAGATGAGACAGATTATCATTAGTTGTCTTACTGTCAAATTTTAAAGGAGTATCTAATTTTCATTGAACTTCTGTAAGTGTTTAAGTCTATCAATATTACTATGTTTAAAAACCAGAGTAAATAGAAAAAAAAATACTAAAAAAAAACGTTATCAGCTTTACCCACTTTTTTTTTTTTTTTTTTTTTAACGTTGACAGTACTTGAATACCACATTCCTCACAAATCAGTTGTGGGCCTGTGCTTGCCTTCCAGGTGTAGCGTTGCTTCACCTTCAGCTTCTTCTAACAACTCTTAAGAGGAGCGGCTGACGGAGTTGGGGTTGTTTTGCTTGGAGAAAAGGTGGCTCAGGGGAGACCTTATTGCCATTTACAATTACCTTACAAGACGTTGCAGTAAGGTGGGGATCAGGCTCTTCTCCTGAGCACCAACTGATAAGATGAGGGGAAATGGCCGTAAGTTGCACGAGGGGAGGTTTAGGTTGGGTATCAGGAGAAATTTCTTCACTGAAAGGGTTGTGTGGCATTGAAATAGACGTGGGAAATAGTTGAGTCACAATCCCTCGTGGTCTTCAAGAAAGGTGTAGATTCAGAATTAGTAGCACAGTTTAGTAGTGAACCTGTCAGTACTAGGTTAAAAATTGGACTAGATGCCCCAGAGCTGTGTGGATGCATGGGATTGTCATGGCCTGGGGGCAGTACTTTGCATTCACCTTTGGTGAAAAAAAAAAACTTCCTTCCATCCCAGTCCTGTAAGCTTGCTGTTGTCCCTTGGAAGGTCCCTCTGCCATCCATCACATCCATACCCTCCATTTTCATATCATCCAGACAATTTATGAGAGGAAGTTTTATCCCAACGTCCAAACTGCTTATAGAAATGTATCTTTGGGCATCAGATTTTAGGGTCTGAACTTTTAACGACTGGTAGTTTTTACAGTTTATGCAAGATTCATTACTTTGAGGAAGTTCTTAAAACTTTCTGCAGCAACAAACTATACCATAAACTCACGATAAGCAGCTACTGAATGGGATTACAGTGGATGAAATCATCACAGAAGGTGAAACACTTTCTTCATTAAATTGGAGATAAGAAACAGTAAAATTTTGAAGCTTGACTTTAGAAACTATTATTTTACAGAATGTGATGCATTATTCACAATTCTGAGAAATATTTCTAAAGTTCAGTGATAGAGAAACGTCTGCCATTCTGAAAGCTGAACCACAAGAAGTAACCAAGTGCTTTTTGTCATTGTCTCTGTGGTTAAAAAATAAAAATAATAATAAAAAAAAAGATAAATGCAATAACAATACAGCAAATATTAGGATTTTCACAGTTAGCAGCCTGCCTGTGACGCTCCTCATTATTTCACTTGGTGTGCAGATGGCTTTCACAATACTTTTCCCAACTATCCTGCAATACTGAAATGCATTCTATAAAATGATTTACCATATGTTTATATTATGTACATAATCGTTACATCCTGGCTGGAAGAGAGGGAGATTTGCATACAGAAGCTGTCAGATACCTCTCTAATGGACGTTATATATACATGCACACCTTACAATTAATTATAAGTGAAGATTACTGCTGGAGAGGAATTTAAGATGCTTGGTTCAGCACAGTGACAGGCTTCATGTAGATGCACTAAACTACCTTAAGATGATCTGAAAAGTCAGTAGTGTTGCATGGACAGGAAAATAATTTGCTAGTACAAATGTATATCCAGTCACTTATGTCTTTCATCTCAAATAAATGCTTTGGGCCTAGCACAAATACTGTGACAAGTAAGATATCAAAACAGTAAAAGTAATAAAAATAATAATACTAAAAAGCCAAGTCCAAGGGCTGCCATGACAGAAATTTTAAGAAATATTGGGAACACCTGCCTTTCAAAATAATTGTTCTTACAAGTTTGCTTGGCAAAGACATGGGCTGAAGTTCTGAGCTACCGGCAAGTTATAAGAGATGCATCCTTTATCATTTGCAAAATCAACTTTGCAAATCAACTTCATTAGCAACCTGATATTTACATTTATATTTTGAATATTCGTCATGATGGAAAGGAGTGAACAGAAAGGTAATGAACCTCAGTCTTAAGACTGAAAAGACGCCTTATGTTTTGCTGCAGCTTCTTGCAGTGGTTAATTTAACTCCAGAATAAGAATCCCTAAAACTGCTGATTACGCTTTTTTTCTTTGAGTTACCCGTTCTAGTTCTTCCCTCTTCCCACTAACTCAGAGTTTCTATTGTAAACATGACAAATTTTTGTTTTCATCTCTGCTTAGAGGACTTCTTCAAGAGGACTTTTGTTCTCTCAGCCTGCACAACAGGACAGTGACTCTCCTGTGTGCAACCTGTTATTTTCTTTCAGTGTATGTGTTCAGGATCAGCCGTTACGCTGCACTGAGAGGTTTCCCAAAATGGAAGTGCTGAATTACTAATGTGCGTGTAGACATTCAGAAAGTGTACTCTATGAATCTCAAATAGGATCTGATTTGACATTATGGCCTATTCAGCATGCAGTTAGCCTTGGGTAACAATCACAGTCCACGGTCATGTTGTGATAAGAATTCTGTACAATTGCTTTGGTACATTCACTTTCCAAAAAGCTCTTGTTCCAGCCTAACACATAAACCTGAATGTAAAATCACCGTGTTGGAAGTTTCTCAACAATTAAATCTTGTAGAATAAAGAAAAAACCTTCGTTTAATGAACAAAACCCTTTTTGATTGCAAGTTGCATGTCTCTGGACATCATGACAGAATTTTAGCTGGCTTCTTTAGGAATGCAACGCAAGTACAGTATAACCATCTTTCACCAAACATCAGTCCACATCTTGAGAATTGCTACAAGGGGACTCATGCCAGAGATATTTACTGGTTACTGGAATCACTATTGGTCAGTCTTAAAGTGAAAAATTAAAAGAAAACCATAGACATTGAGAACAGTACAAAAAGCAATCTAGCGTAATTTATTCAAATCTATTATGTACTTCCTTATATGTGTTCTGCAAAAGGTTTTGCAGCATTTCAGATGAGATGCTGCAAGAAGGGGCACTGACTTTGCTCCTGCTCCTCAGTGCTGCTTGAAGTCTGCAAGGTATGCAGATACCTGCACCACACAGGCTGCTCAAGGAAACTGCTTGGAAACAGATTTTTACAGCCTTTATGTACGAAAATGCATAGGTATCTTTTTTATACTCAAAGATATTTTTTTTTTAAAGAAAAGAATCCCACCCAATTAATTAAAAATATGCAGCATCCATAATGCAGCATCACTTCCATTTTTTTTCTCTCTAATTTAGTAATTACAGGAGTCATCACGCTGCAAACTGACTCTTCTGAACATCAGACTTCTCATTGTTTGGAGTAGTTTGACATTAAAATACACTCATTGACTTGCTGCAAAGCCGAGACACCACACACTATTCCCATGTATCTTTGTTTAGTGGCTCTGCACAACAGATGGAATTTTATGTCATGCGGCATTAGGCTACTGTTAAATTTTAATTTCAATTAATGGTCTTTATACTCTTTCTTTATGCACACCAGGGATATTTTAGGCATCCATTTCCCTTCTAATTAGCTTTTATTGCTGAATTCATTCTGAATCTCTGGAAGTCATTAGATTCTCAAACATTCACAGATGAATTTACTTACTCTCTAATAAAATTAATTAGTCCCTCACAAAAAAAAAAAAAAAAAAAAAAAAAAGGCTAAATTTGGTCTACCTCTGTATGTCTAGGTAAGCACTGAATGCAGAAGATGGATAGAAGCATCAGATGACCTCCCTCTTCCCCATCTCCCCCCTTCGCTTCCAGTATTGACCTGCATCCTTGCTATTATCATCACTGTTTCTTGGGTTGTTGCACTGCCTACTTGGGCTAAAATAAAATGCCATTCAAGTGCTTTGTCTTCTAGGTTATGGCACAACATCAGTTCCACACTAACCTCTGTCAAAGGGCTGTTGTGAGTTTCCTTGGAATGTGGTGTTTGCTGTAAAATTGCACACAGCCTTAGAGCTGAACGCACAGGTAGTTTCCACAAATATGGCTTGAGAAACTCAGATTATGCAGGCTAGTAAATCATTAAGTATAAAAACATTTTTTTAGTCTGTCTGAAACAACTAAAGTCATATAAGTAGGAAAAGTCAACCCCCCCCTCCCCCATAATGATTTACTAGAAGAGAGGGTCAAGCAATTTCTTCTGGGAAAGAAAAAAGCCTTGCACTGCACAGTAGTGTGAACTTTTTTTAAAAAAAAAAAATATTTTTAAATCATTTGGATAGTTGCTTATGTCTTGTTACCTTTGTAGCACAAGCACATTAAGCTCGAATTTATCATCATGCTATAATGATGAAAATTGAAGCATATACCCTCAAGGAAGAGGCAGTGAAAGACTTCACATACAGATGAGGCAATGAAAGACTTCACGTACAGATTACAGGAGAATATTTATGACACTTGCTAAGAGTCTGCAACAGCTTGTGGTAACCTCCCATTTTAAGTGTAAATTATGTGATTATATGGATGCAATGCAACATAAATAATTGGTAAAATATTAAAATACTTGTAAGACTCGCTTGAACTTTTGCACAGTTTATTTATACTTTTAATACTGTTAACATTTAAAGAGCTCTAATTTTCAAAGCTGATTATTAACATGCTAAAGACATCTCTATTTATGTATCTAAAGAAATGAAAAGGTACATTTATACTAGAGGCACCAGGTGTCTCTGGGATTAGTTTCATTCAAACCTGCCATTTCCAAGGACCCAGCATCGCAGAGGCAATGCACCTTCCTCACAGAGGGGCATCACAGCAGACATACAGCAGTGGCTTCTTCTGGACTTCAACAAATGGGGAAATACTAGTCTAAATACCGTTCAGAAACAACAAAACAGAGTAAATGATATTTCCGAAAGTGGATTTATGTAGGTGAGGGCTGCAGCAGCAAAGACAGGGCTTTATCTCACTGTCAGGTTTGGCATTCCTATACTTACGCTCTTCTCACCAGGTTCCTGTTCTGTGGTGAAAAGCTGTTTCTGACCTCAGTAAGCCAAACGCTAATTTAAAGAGTGTAATACTACAAGGCATTTGCCAGTTCCAAAAAGCAGTAGTGTGAGGATAAGAATTACCTCAATTCCCTGCTCAGCAGAAGAGAAAGGAAAAAAAGTTTTCTCAAGAAAAAGAACTTTGGAAATTGCATGCTTATTTAACATTTCCCTGGTTTAGCCTTGTAATAGAAGCTGGTTTTTTTTTTTTCCCTTTTGAATTGCCTATAGGGCATTCTTTTGCTCTCCTGATTTCTCTTTTTTAATTAGAGACTACACGATAGACCCGAGAGCAGAAGTACCTGACCTCATTCAGCACGTTCCCCCCCAGCTATTCCCTGTTTGGCTGGTGCCTGCTTTTGCAAAGCTCAAACTCTTTCCTTCTCTGCAGCAGGGGCAAGTGGCCACCCATAAAAGCCAACTTTTGTGTGCGCGCATGGAAACGGGTACAGAACAAATGTACAGATCAAGAACATACACAAAATAAACGGACACATCCCAAATAAATTATTTACATTATATATTATATAGACACATTATAGCAAGATTAACCTTGCAGTCCACTACCGATGATACTGTTGCATAGCTTAGCAAAGAGATCCAGGTAGAAAGAGGAGACAAGCTTCACCTCAGACCAGAAAACCACTGCAGATGGGTTAATTGTTCAAGGAAGCCTATGGTTCCCCAAAAGTGAAGTACGTTTCCCCTCCATCAAATACAAGGTACTTTACTGTATTCCCTCAAAGAGGTGGAAAGTTCATGACTCTTCACAACCTCGTAAACATAAAACAAAGCAAGAAGGCCTCACAACACCTGAGCATCTCAACAGGATCAATTACTTTGGAGGGAGGGATGAAAACAAACGTGAGCACCACACGTTGGGGATATAACAGCTATAAGCAGCTATATGCATTAGCTAGTTCAAACCAGTCATCACATTAACTAGTTAACTGAGTAGGGACCAATGTGTCCCGTTTTAAAGATTATTTTAAGTCCCTTAAAAGTCATTTCTGAAGAATAATTCTTATATTCTGGAATATTTCCCAAATTTCATTCTTTCAAGCAAGCAGCCCAGGGAAGTAGTTGAATCATGATCCCAGAAGGTCTTCAAAAAACATGTAGATGTAGCGCTTAGTGATGATGGTCTTGACAGAGCTAGGTTAAAGGTTGGAATCAATGATCTTAGAGGTATTTTCCAACCTAAATGATTCTATGACTCTATGATTCTATGCTGTGATAAATGGGGAAAACTGAAGAATATTAATTCAAGTCTTTCCCTCAATTTAGGTGAACTTCAGCATAGATACATAGCGAACAAGATTGAAAAAACATCTTGAAATTTGCTTCATAGATGAAGTTGTTGTGCTGTGTTTGTTTCATTAAAAAAAAAAAAAAAAAAAAAAAAAAAACTTTCTGTAATGAATAATACTCTAACTCAATATAAAAGTCAGTACAGAAGTAGATTAAGGAATTAGATCACTCAAGGAAATTAAAAGGCCAAACCTGCTCTGCCTTTCTAGAACAACTGGTGGAAACAAAAGCAAGAATGATTCCAAATGGTATTTTCTTAGGTTTCTTCATTATCATGAAACTATTCATTTTCAGGCAGTGCTTTGTCACAAGATTAAAACAAAAGTAGAGTTATTTATAGAAAGTGATTAAATATGCATGGTCATGAAGCATGGCACAGCCTCATTTTATGTTATTCAGTCTCATAAGATGTGAAATAAAGTGATATTTTCCCCCAATTCAACCTTCTTAAAAAGGAAATGCTGACTAAAACAAAAGAATCGTGCAAAACAGATGATTAGAATAAAAGGATCATCTGAACTACGGATGCTAATTGAAAAGCTTTCTTTTTTTTTTTTCCTCAAAAGCTATTATGCATTTTCATCTAGAGTTTTTGTGTTGTTTTGTGTTGGACTTGTTTTGCATAAATAAAAGCTTAAACAATGGGAAATACAACTTTATGTGTGATTTTTTTAGATGAGAGTTGTAAATAGTTTAAGAATTCAAGATGGTTAAAAATGAAATAAAAATAAGCCACCTGTTCCAATTAACATACCTAATTTTTTTTCTGCCTTATGTACCCATTTTTCCTATGAGCATTTCACATGCAAAAGTTAAAACTCTAATATAATCCCTTTTACAATAATATTTAACCTTTCTGAATCTCCACTTACTTCTTATTCAAACAAAAAATTCAAGACAACAAGTTAAAGATTTTTAAGACTCACTGAATACTGAAATTGTTTTTCTTCCTTTTAAAGCTGATGTACATCCCTGTTCTACAGGAAACTTTGGCTTTAAAGCATTGATTGAATTGTTCCCTTTACATTTTCAACCACTTGGCTTTGAAACACTCAGAGCTGCTTTTCCTACTGGAGGGCTATATAGTCACCTCTCCACAGAAACCGATAAGCTGCGGCTGTGTCGTTGGTGCCCTTTCCTGCTTTTCTTTTTTTCCTTCTGCAGCTTTTGTTGGGGATTGTTTTATTGTGTCAGTGACTAACAGGCCTCCTTGGATTGTCATCTTTTATTGCCTATTCCTGCCAGCTGCAAAAATACTGGCTTCCTTTTTTAATCATGAAATGAATTGTTGCAGGAACGGGGAATGCTACAGTTTCCTCCACATAACATTCTCCAATTAGAAAATTATAATTTCTCAGATGCATTAGCACAATATACTAGGAAACAGCTGCATAATTTAACTTAATTGTTAAGCAATACCTCATTATAGCTAGACAGTAAATTCAGCAGTTCACATTTTTTGTATGCCTCTCTTTTCAGTGCTCTCATCATGTTCTCTTTTTCATCTGTCTTTCTCCTCCCAAAGGTGCTGAAAGTCCCATATTTGTGATAAAAATGAGTTTAACCTTCTAAGATTCAGCTTAAATTCACAGTAGATGCCTTAGATGCAAATGTATAGTAAAATAGTCCCTTCTAGATATCTCTGTAAAGTCTGGTAGCAGATATTCACCAGATCAAAAAAGCAACCTCCAAAGCCCAACATCAAGTACGTATTCATATTTGAAATATGCCTTAATTTCTTAAGGCCTGTGATAGCAGTAAACATTGCGCAGCAGGGTAGCACTGCAAGAAAAGTGCAATTCAATGGTAATGTGTGGCTAGCAGCTAAGGTACACTTAGCAGCATAAGACACTATTGGAAAAGAAACCATTTGCATTCACTACTAGTTCATCTAAGAGAAAACGCAATTGTTTGTACAAACTGGAGCAGGCAATGTTGGCAGGCTAACACCATCTCTTCTCTAGGTATTCGGAGAATCTTATTTTCCTCTGCTTTTCTTTGACATGTCTCAATAAAGGTTTCGTCCCAAAGCAATTTATTTTGTCTTAAATTTTCTTCACTTCCTAGATTTTTTAAAAAAATCAGTACTTTATGAATCAATTTGAATATATTTATTCATTTATATTTGAGTCCAGCAGCCAGACTCAGCTATTTGCATTGTGTATTCATATATGTGTCTATGTGCTGATTCCTAACTCCTGTGCAAGTTATTAATTTACTGGCTCCTCTGGGCTGAGGAGATAAAAAATTCAACTCAGTTAGTCTCTATATTAGACATAATCCGTGTTTCAAATAACACTTCCAAAAATGCATCACTTTTATTGCTGCCATTGTCTAACAACACGTTTAGGTTTCTCTAAAATATTTATATTGTATCATAAAATAAAAGTACAAAAACTTACTGGAGTTGCTAGCAACTTACAGATGCACTATCAGGTCTTTCTGCTGTTGCTGGTTTCCTCCTTTCTGAACCAGAAGTGTTCTGGGTGTGGATTGAGACTGACAGTGCAACTAGGAATGGCACACCGTACTCTGGTTTTAGTAGCTGTTTATTCCTCTCCCTTATTCTTAACCAAGGGTTCATCTAGTATCTAGGAGAATGAAAAGATTTTGCCAAAATGGTGATACTCACCCTCTAGCCTCCCAGAAGAGATCATCGGGAGTGTGGCCTCTCCAAGTGTTGAAAATAAGGGAGGGAGACAGATAGCATCTCCATTAGAAACTCTACTTTAAGTCATGCACAAAGCATACAGAACTCATTTGGGGTGAGGCCAGAAGAGTAAATATTAAGAAAAACTGTTTACATTCCCCTCTGTAAGTTAGGACTATTATAGAGATGTACTCAAGAGAGAGTAGGAAAACTTCAATGACCTTTCTTCTTGCTGGTTCTATGTAGTATGAGCAATCAGTAATTAAAGCTTTTCTATAACTCTAGTGAAACACACACACACAAAAAGCTTTAAAGGTTGAGCCTCTGTGAGAAGGCTTTGGGTTTTTGTTCTTTTGTTCTTGCTCTGGTTTGTTTCCTTTTTTTGTTCAAGGAGATTCGAAGAAAATCACGTACAAGAAACAGCAACACTAGGAATCTGAAAGCATTTAGTCGGAACATGTAATTATTGATAACAATCAATCATCCCTGTAGCTTCTGCTCTGTATAATTCTCCACCCACTGAAATACAGCTAGTTCCTAATAAATGCGTCATTACAAAAAATAAAAATAAAAATGATAAAGTAACAGATTTTTAGCACATTTATAACAGTTAAATTATAACAGCATCCTAACCAAATGTGATGCTTTTTTTCCGATTGCTGCACATTTTCTTGCAGCCTAACTTCAATTAATAGATTTAAGAACGTCACACCACTGTAGACTGCCTTTTCTGCTATGTGATATCTCATCATCATCTGATTCTGATTTCATGGTATCTGTGTATTAAAGGTGGAGGTACTGACCCAAAACTGATGTTGGTAGGGAATGGAAACAGTTCTATGAAGTTTCTTTGACGCAGTTGCTTGCTTTCCATATCACGGACTAATACACTAGTCTTCCTTTTTCTCCTTCATGAGGAAATCAAAGGGACCTCATCTCTGCACCTGAACTGCGGTAACCAGGATCTGACAGTTCAGAGTCTGATGCACAATGGTGAAAATAGCTACCTGTGTATTAACATAGAATTATATAGCAGTTTGTCTGTGGTGATCACTAAGGGGAGTGACTAATTATCTTTCTAACCTGGTCATCTAATTAAAGTAGGCAGAACTAGGCTCATTATATTCAGCTCTTAGGAGAGCTGACTACTTTCTGTTGATAATTACGGGAGAATAGAAGAGAAACAGGCTTGACAGTTCTGGTGTAAGGGGAAAATATTTCATTTTTGCATTTAAGCAAGGGAAAGGAAAAGATCATTACAAATATGTGGTAAAATTAATTTTGAAATGTATGATTTCTCTTTCTTCACTTCTTCAAAAATGCACCATTTTATTTAGAAAAGACACCCAATTAGAGGAAAGCTGCAAGAAACCAGCGCCTGCTATGAGGTATTGTTGAGACAGAACGGAACAGCAATACGGCAGCCATGTCCACAGCTGTATCATTCATGTTTTCCATGTGAGATTTACCTTGGTGCTAGAGCCGGGATTGGGCAAGAGATGAGGAGGAGCAGAGCCTACCCCAGGGCAGGCTATCCTGTAAGATGCAGGTTCTTCCAACCTGTTGAAAGAGCCCCCATTGCTGTTATTTCTCAACATGATTCAGCTAGTCTGAATGTGATATAATTAATCTGACTCTGTGTTCTTCACTGTTCCCAGTTAAAATTTGGGAGTAGCTCAGATGAAATTGTACCTGTTTAGCCTGTTTAGAGATGAGTCAGGTCTGCCGTTGAAAAAATGTCAGAGAAGGACAATAAATTAGCAAATGGAAAATGCTAAAAAGTGATAGCTATTTATTTGTTTAATTAATTTATTTTTTTTTTAAGCCAATTCCCCCCAGAAATCTGTTTGTCAACCAGCTACTGTAAAAATATTTACAAATGGTTCTAGTGAAATCTGTGCATCTTCTTACAACAGGAAAAAAAAATGCAATCCTTCTGTGGTCAGCATAGCAACTCTGAAAATAATGTCTAAAAATAGAAATAAATCTGAAATGCAAAAGCTAAAAATAATTATTCAAGCAGTGTAACCGATGCCTAATATACTAATGTAAACAATAACTCCTTTAGCATATTTTGTGGTTCCTTGATACCCAACCAGACTTATCAACAGGGAACTGAGTTTTCATTCTGCATGAATTAACCTTCATCTTTATCTCTCAGAGTTTTTGAATGGCAAACACTATAACAATGGCTGAGATTAAAATGTTACCCTGAAGTCAGATACCTGATACAATGGATGAATCTTTAATTCACTTTCAAATTGCTTAAATAATGTTACATTCAAATTTTTCTGCATGGATGAACATTAATTCTTCCACGAAATAAATGTTGCCATGTTTAATTCAATAGTTTTAAAAATTTAGTTATTAAAAGATTCTAATTTAACATTTCCTTTGGTATTTTACGTCTTGCTTAGTGAGAAGATGCATCAACAGGCCATGATAAAGAGATTAAACAAAGCTGTAAAAATTCTGCCAGAAACAAGTATTTGCTTTTATTACAATAGCTTTTAACACAGGCAATGATGACAAAAAAGAGTGACATAATTCAATTGCAGGTTAATACCATCACTGTCTCTGTTGCTGCAACTTCACTGCTGGGTAGGTAACCGCTAATTCAGAAGGCTCTTGAAGCATAGCGGGTTTAACTGTGTAATTTATCACTAATTTGACACTTAGGCACACAGATGCTTTTGCTTGAAATGTAAAAGGTTGACCCTTGATGAGAAAGGTGCTAATCAAAGGCCTTATAAATCAAAACCTAAATGTCTCAATTCTGATCAACGATATTTTCCAAAATAAGTGTATTTTCATATTTCGAAAGCACAGAGAATTTTAAAATTCCTTAAACTGTTTTAAACATATGTGGACTTGAATAATTGTGAAATGGTTATTTCCATGAAATAACGTGACTCGGATTTAATATAATATTATTAAGGAAAAAATGGGAATGTGTAGAAACTATAGGCATTGAATATTTTGATGGTTTAGCTGTGCTTCGTATACAAAACCTTTCATGTTAAACATCCATATTCTGTGAGGTATTGGGCAATTACTAGAAATGGATCATTCTCTACAAGTTGGGGAACTCAACATTTTTATTCTTTCTTGAATAATTTGCCTTCATAAATCTTTATATTCATTATAATAGATAGCACTTTTTAGCTCGCCACCTTCCTCCTGCTGCCTTAGAAGTCTTGAAGGTGTTCTAGGAGACTCCACCACTTCCCTGGGCAGCCCGTTCCAGTGACTAACAACCCATTCAGTAAAGCTCTTCCTAACATCCAACCTAAAACTCCCCTGGCGCAACTTTAGCCCATTCCCCCTCATCCTGTCACCAGGCACGTGGGAGAATAGACCAACCCCCACCTCGCTACAGCCTCCCTTGAGGTACCTGTGGAGAGCAATCAGGTCACCCCTGAGCCTCCTTTTCTCCAGGCTGAACAAGCCCAGCTCCCTCAGCCGCTCCTCGTAAGCCTTGTTCTCCAGACCCTTCACCAGCTTCGTAGCCCTTCTCTGGACTCGCTCAAGCACCTCCATGTCCTTCTTGTAGCAAGGGGCCCAAAACTGAACGCAGTACTCGAGGTGCGGCCTCACCAGAGCCGAGTACAGGGGGACGATCACCTCCCTGGCCCTGCTGGCCAGACTGTTTCTTATACAGGCCAGGATGCTGTTGGCCTTCTTAGCCACCTGAGCACATTGCTGGCTCATATTCAGCCGACTATCAACCATCACTCCCAGGTCCTTCTCTGCCTGGCAGCTCTCCAACCACTCATCTCCCAGCCTGTAGCTCTGCTTGGGGTTATTGCGCCCCAGGTGCAGGACCCGGCACTTGGCCTTGTTAAACTTCATGCAGTTGACCTCAGCCCATCGGCCCAGCCTATCCAGATCCTCCTGCAGAGCCTTCCTACCCTCGAGCAGATCGACACATGTACCTAACTTGGTGTCATCTGCAAACTTACTGAGGGTGCACTCAATGCCCTCATCCAGATCATCAATGAAGATATTGAAGAGGACCGGCCCCAGCACCGAGCCCTGGGGAACGCCACTAGTGACCAGCCTCCAACTGGATTTGACTCCATTTACCACAACTCTCTGGGCCCGGCTATCCAGCCAGTTTCTAACCCAACGAAGCGTGCGCCAGTCCAAGCCAAGAGCAGCCAGTTTCTTGAGGAGAATGCTGTGGGGAACGGTGTCAAAAGCCTTGCTGAAGTCAAGGTAGACCACATCCACAGCCTTTCCCTCATCCACCCAGCGCGTCACTTTGTCATAGAAGGAGATCAGGTTCGTCAAGCAGGACCTGCCTTCCATAAACCCATGCTGACTGGGCCTGATCGCCTGCTTTCCCTGCAAGTGCTGCGTGATGACTCTCGAGATAATCTGCTCCATGAGCTTCCCTGGCACTGAGGTCAAACTGACAGGCCTGTAGTTTCCCGGGTCAGTCCTCCGGCCCTTCTTGTAGATGGGCGTCACATTTGCTAGCCGCCAGTCAACTGGGACCTCCCCTGATAGCCAGGACTGCTGATAAATGATGGCAAGCGGCTTGGCCAGCACCTCTGCCAGTTCTCTCAGTACCCTTGGGTGGATCCCATCTGGCCCCATCGACTTGTGCACATCCAAGTGCCGTACCAGGTCACCAACCATTTCTTCATGGATAGTGAGGGCCACATCTCTCTCCCCATCCCCTTCCACCAGTTCAGGGTACTGGGTGGACATGCAGGGTATTCCTGAGGAATCACAGCAGATAACACACCAACAAGTAAACGCCTGTCTCACAGCCCGGGGGTAGGAAGCTAAGATAAAGATAAAGCAAATATTACCCTGCATATTACAAGGTGTTTTGGGGTGCCATTTGTACATCAGAAATGCACAGTGAAAGCCCAGATCAACAGTGAAGAAACAACAACCCCCCGGGGAGCAGTCGGAAAATATTATAAACCCAATGCTCTGTTATGGAGCTACAGAAGGAAAAAAAATAAAATAAAAATTAAAATTAAAAAAAAAAAAAAAAAACATTGTTAGGATGTGTTCGGTAAAAACCTGTTTGGAAAACATTTTGGTTAATAGGGCAAAAATTTAAGACAGAATGTGGAATTTTCTTTTGTTTGTTTTGGTGTGTAGGTTTGTGTTGTGGTGGTGGTGGTGTTTTTATTTGTTTGTTTGTTTGTTTTTGGTTTTAAGCTGGAGACAGCTCATACTGTTTGGCTGCTAGCAAAAGATTTAATTAAGACTAAAAACTGTCCAAAGATTATTTTTGCTTAAACTTACTTTTTTAGCCTACCAGCAACACAGAGAGTTTCAGCTATTGTTAGCTTGTCTTCTCCTATAAAAAGGATACATTACACTTCGAGTATACCTATAGGTGATGTTAAAAGCTTACAAAACATACTAAACTTTTCAAAAGAGTTGATATGAACTTGCTTCTTCATCGAGGTAGAGCTAAGAGTGAAAATGCAATATACCAGAGGTGTCTAGAATCCTAAATATTCAACACAGTTTTTTCCACTCTCAAGTTGTCCTACACGTCATCAGAAAGCTCACCCTAAAACAGCATCAGAAACATTTAGTGTAAAGCAGTGCACCTTTAAGACCCAGGCCATGGTTTGTAGTGCCATGTAAATAACTGTGCCCAATGCATGTTATATTGGACTTCTTATTCCACTGTCTATTGTGGACTGTGTAGGTATGTTTTTGAAATATTTCAGCTGACAGAAAGACAGAAATTACCACTTTGCTAATTGCAAACCAGGCTAAGGAAATTCAGAGTCCTGCAAAACAAGGAAAAGAAAATCTGGGTGTTCCTAATACATATTTGTACTTCCTCTTAGCTTTCATTAAATGCAAGTAGTTAGCACCCAGCTAGCAGAACATGAGCCAGGATGGAAGCAGCATCTGTACTGGCCTTGATGGGAGGAAGAGAGGAAACCTGCCTCATCTGCACCCACGTATCCTCAGATGATGGGGTCAGGCTGCAGCAAATGAGGCAGCGCAGCTCGAGATCGGGGTGTTGCTGCTGCCAAAAGCCTTCACACGGGGATCTGGCCAAGATGCTCAGGGGGTGGGTAGGGGACGTGCTCCAAACATCAACAGTCTATGAGGTTTTGGGGGGTTATATTTCTTTATCTGTTTTAAAGTTTTGGAAGTCCTTTGGGAAAGATCAGTTCATGGTTCTGCATTCATTATAGAAGAAGATCTGCTTCAGGAAAAATAAGGAACAAACAGCAATATACGCTTTTTTCCTGTCTTTTCAACCCTCTTTACTTTTAAAATTTGGATAATACATGACATTCACTCATGCATTGCATCCAAAGATAACCATACCAGAAATATTTGAGGTATAAAACACAGAAGGATAGGTGCTGAACTTGGTTACTTCTTTTTAATTTTGCAAATTTAGTTTAGCAAAATATTTCTAAGTAATGCAAAGAAATATAAGGGAAGTACTGTTTTTTTTTTTTAAATTAACAGCTGGGGTCCACTGATTTTGTGACTTGGAAAAGGAGAATTAAAAAATTCCTGTATTAGCAACTTCCTGTAATACAGCAATTTAAAAGAGAAAAGAACAGCCCAGGTGTAGGATGGAATTGTGTTTTGTAAAGACCCTCCAGAGAATCCGGCAGATCTCAGGAAACAATAGCTAAATTTAATATATTAATACATTAACATTTAAAAAAAAAATTACTGACCTGAAATATTGCAGAAAATTAACCAGCAGAAGCAAAATCATCCTGCTGTGCTGTTTACATAATTAACCTGTAAGTTATAAATTAAACAAAATAATGTGTTGGACACTTAGCCTGGTTTTCTATATGACTTGTCGGTGTAATATGCATGTCCATTTTGCATGTCGGTGCACATTCACCCCAGGACCCTGCATATGGCCATACAAAAGTATTCCTGGCTGTAATTTACGTACTACTTGCACAGAAAAGTTGTGATTCTCCAGGACAAAGGCTAGGAGTTCCGTGTAAAGAAGGGAGGAAGAGGAAATAATTGACTGATATTATTTTACACCGTAAGAATAATTTATTTTGAGTCAGAGAAGGTAGTCTCAAAAATACCCTCTTCTATACCTGCAGTTATATCTAAGTGATAATCTAACATTAAAAAACAAAATGCCTGTTTGAATATTGCATATTGACACTACAGGTGTCAGTCTTCAGGTCATCATCCTTCAAAGGTAGGGATGGAAGGGCACATAGGAGGAACAGCCCCATATTCCCTTTCCAGCACAAGGTCTTTCCACTCCAGTGCAAATCCAGTGCACATCAAGGGTTCAGGCTGTGTCATGCACTTGAGTGCTGAATGCACCTGATACGAAGGCATCAGAGGGAGAAGTCTCTGACAGCAGCTATGATTTGTTTTTGGCAGGTAGGTATCTCTTTATTCTTTGAAGGGTAGAAATATGTCACCATTTAAAATGGAACCATATTGTTTAAGTAGGGAAAAAAAATCTCTCTGCATCTTTGTGTATACTAAATCTGTCACTTCTGAGATGAATTTTCTTCCCGAGTATGGGTAATGACTTGTCACCTCTTCAGTTTGATCCTCTGCCCTTTCATCAAGGCTCGCAATGGGAATGCAGCACGCTCAGCAGTACAACCACTCAGGGAAAGCCCTGAAGAATGGAGAAGACATACGACAACTCAAAGAAAATTATTCTGACAAACCTGTGCTTCAGACTCATTCATTTCTGCATCCCCTGCCTCCTTGCCAAAAATGCTTCCTCCTGCTGTGCTCCCTCTTTGCCTGCGCCTCTCACACGTTGCTGAGCGGCCTCTCACTGTGCTCAGCTTCAGTTAGGGTGCTGCTCCCAAGGTGAAACTTGCTCCTTGGAGGTGTGCAGTGCAGTTCAGATTTATCTGCATTTCTTGCCTGGGGACCCAACACATAAGAGGAGGACAGCTGGTGAAGGTGAAACACTGCTGAACTGTGACTTTGGAACCAGGGAGAAGGTACTAATCTCAGCACTCAAAAAAAGAGTGAAATGTCCCTCCCTCTGACTTTTAATACAGTAACACAGAATAATCTAAAATGTCAATATACGCTCCTTCCTTTCAAGGCTACAGAAGATCAGGACCAGTTGGATTACAGGGACCAGGCTGGTTTAGGATAATGCTTAAAGCACACAGTGATAAGCAGGATAAATAGGAAACTATTTCCATCAGGGCACCAACACAAGATGTTTACACAGAACATAGAATACAGACTAGAAGAATGCACCATCTCTCTTTTTACCTAAGATAATGCCCCTTTCACCAGGATTAACTCCTGGATTATACCCTTGGAATCACAGAAATGGCTGTGATGAGTAAAAGGCATTTTAGGTACTTTTGGGGATCTCTCCTCCACTTCAGGCCAGGAAGAACCAAAGAGATTTCATGTTAATTTGCAAGGGCAAACGTTATAATGGAGACCATCCACAGTTCTCAGATAAAAGCAGGGTCTCACTTTGTTCAACACCAGAATGTGTTTATTTTTTTCTCTTATAGATATTCTGAGCTGATCTATCAGTCTGTGAGGCATCTCTACCATTCAGACATGTAACTCCAATAGGATTGATTAACGTTCTGTAACTGCTCTGTAGCCCCAAAATGAAAAGCCTGGTGTTAACAAGAGCAGTTTGTAATAAATCACCCGGTGAGCCTATATCTGCAATTTCTGTACAATGAATTTATTTCATCATTTTAATCTAAGACCATCTGATTAGATAATTTACAATCAACAGTTACAAATCAGACAGCTGAACCTAAACTATGTGAAAGGTTTCTTTTTAGGTCTACTTTTTACTTTTGTGAAAGTTTTTGGCTTTCTTTTTTCTTTTCTTTTTTTCCTGCAAGAGAGATATTGGTCTTCAAAGAACTGTAATTAAGGATGCAAGTAATATTCAGACTGAGAATGATTTACAGCACATCAGCTTTGTTCTAAAGCGAAGGCAGAAAACAACGATGTGTTGGTGAGAAATGAATTTCTCTAGGACAATTAATTATGAGACCCTGAATGCCAATAACAGTGAAATAATTCATGTAAGAAAATACTTTTATAAATTGTTAGAAGATGGGGTAAAAAGCTGATTAAAATATAGTGCATCATAAGCATGGCATGGTATGAATGGGTATTTGGTACATTGCTCTGGGGTTAGTTCAGGTGTTGATATGATAAAACTACTGAAAGTGTTTACTAGGTGAGGAAAGTCCCCATATACATCAGCTTTAATGAACTTTTGCAGTGTTCAGTCTCAAATCCTTCTCCATACACAGTCTCTCTTCTCAACAGCAATGAAAACAATGAGACCCTCCAAGACATGTTTACAAGAAGGAAAGGATAAGAATTAACATTGCAGAAAATATGTAGAAAATATATGGGCTATAACCAACCACAGAATCAGGGCCCTGCTTGTATGGAAATTAAGAAATGGCATCGATCCAGGAGACATTTTGTTTCAGCTTCTCACTTTCTCTTATAAAATTAACAGTCAATAGGAGGAAATGGATCTTAAGTTAATTATTACTCTGTGCCTTTGAAAACAGGGCTGTTCAGCATGACAGATTGAAAAGCCAAACTTTGAGCGTTCATTTCTTTTCTTAGACTTTCTTAAACATCGTCTCTCTCTGCTTTTTCCAAGGTGACTTTTGCCACTGCTTGGTAATTCTAAACAGTAAAACTTAATGCACCGAGTTTTGCATTTTGGGCAAAGCTACAGTTACCAAGAATCACTTGGTACATCCATTAAAGCAACATATCATCTGGAACAAACCTAACTGCTGCTGTAGTCAAACAAAATGGAAACTCTCATAAACAGTTTTTTCTTTTTTTCTTTCTTTTTTTTTTTCTTTTTCTTTCCCATTTTTTCCACTGCTTTTCAAAATCAGCTTCTGGAAAAGGAGAAGGAAAAACAAACAAACAAACAAAAACAGAACTCAGGAAAAGAGGTGGAGGAGCAAAACATAACTGGCGGGGTTCTTTTTGAAATCACCATGGTAAACGGGGAAAGCAAAATATTTTCTTATATATGTTGTTCAGAATAATGCCAGCTTTTTAGGTGCTACAAAATTGCTGCAATAAATGTGATATAAGTATAAAGAAAGACAGGCAGACTTCATTCAGATCATATTCAAGTATATTAAGTGCGTGAATGCTGCATCGTTGTTAAAACTTCCGAGCTTCAAACACATTAAACTTCCCCTATGCAGGAGCCATGTTATCTACTGCTCTTCATGTCTTTCCTTTGAATTCTTCCTTTGCTAAATAGGAGTTGGCCAGAGCAAAACTGAATGAGCTGAAGCTGAGCAAGAGAGTTTTAACATTAAAACATTAAAAAAATAAAAAAATAAAAAAAAAATCCAATTGAGAAACAAAAAAAGTTGCTTCAGTGCACAGATAAAAATTATGGGCAGACAATGTTTTTAGAAATGCAAACGGCAGCTCAGCACCCTACATTTCCATGTACCCTGCTGAGAGTTTTCTGAAGCCTGAGTCAATCTGAGTGACTTATCCTACATTCTCAAAAAGCTAACAGAGAAGAAAATTAATCCTAAGTAAAATTACACAGTAGCAAATATTCTTTTTTCCCTATACAGGGAAAATTTCAGAAGTACAAACCTTCTATCAACCTGAACACTTAACAGTGTAAACATATATATATATATATAAAACAAAACAGTTCCTGAAAAAGATAGAAAGTATGTGAAGATCCTTCCCTTAGACTTATTTAAAATCTATGAAAAAGAAAGAGAAAGATAAAGAGAAAAAGAAAGAAAATGAAAATGAAAAAAAAAAAAGAAAGAAAGATTCAATAGACTGATCTAGAGACATTTTCCTCTTAATTTATATAGCTCTTAACACCCAGTGCAAGCAAGCAAACAAACAAACAAACAAACCTGAGAAGATTCAGTAACTAAGAAAATTCATACTTTTTTTCTGCTCAGGATCTTTAATTTCCACTGGGACTTTCAAGTTCTGCACCCAAAATTAAAGGTTAGTTAAGTCAATATTATACATGTCAACTTATCAACCTGAGTCACATGTACTCTTCAAGGATTCAAATTTAGTTATTTGTTAGAAAGACTAAAATAAGCTGGAGCTGTTCAAAACACGCCTCCCAAAACTAAATCACTTCGGCAGCTTGCAGAGTTAAGTATTGTTCTCCAAAAGCAGCTTTTATAATTCTGCAATGAAGTCAAGCAGCAGACTTAGTTTTAAGCTACGCAAAGTGACCAAAAGTTTATACTTATTTAAATTTCAATCTCATATCAAATTTTAAAAAATTGAATTCATTTGCCTGGTTTTCGCATACATTTTCGTTTATAAGATTGTATCTAATGAAAGTCTTTTATTGATTTCCTAATTCGTTTTAAAATCCATATTCTCACGTATTCTCCATGAAAGGCTTGTGATGCACACCTTACTTACACAAATCTACTGATATTTTTCTTTACCTATTTAGCTGAATGAGTTATTCTCTATCAAGATTTTCAACAGCCTATATTTCACATTGCTTTATATTTTCTATTCTTTTTTCTCTTGCACTATTACTGGCTTAAATATTCAATTTCTCAACCATCATCGATAGCAAAAGTACCTTTCTTCTAATCTTGTTATTTCAATAGTTTCCACAATTTATTTCAGATTTTAAAATCCAAAGTATTGAAATAGTTTTAACAGACCTAAGTTTAACATCAATAATAGTGGTGAAAAATTGTAGGGTGCATGAATTTAAGTTGTGAGATTTTTAGAAAGGATGAACCAATTAATTCTTGAAAATAACTTCCCTTTACAGGTAACGCCACCTGCATTTCTTACTACTTATGAAAATTTTGGCTAAGCAGTAGAGACTCTTTGACATTTATTCAGTTCCTGTATTGTATCTTTAAAATAATCATTTGAGTATTTAACTATCATTGCCTAAGTGTGGAGGAACAAATATTGAATCGTCTACTGCACTACTCCCCCCACTGGCTTGTCATCTTCAGTACTGATTATCAGATACCAGGCCACAGGAAAACAGGTGCCAGCACAAGAAGAGGAATGATGCTCCGTGCCACTTTTGGTATAACAATATCCTCCTTGAAGGCCAGCTGGCAAAGCTACTGTTCCACTACTAACATTACAGAAGGAAATGTGAGGCTTTGTTTGGGGCTTAGGGGGGAAAGGAAGAGAGGAGATATAATAAGGAAGGGGTAATAGTTTTGCATTAATATCTCAAATTAGTTAATGACAATACATTTGGTCTGTGTGGTAAGATAATCACCATAATCTAACATAGTAGCCGAGCATCTTTAAATATATATATATACATATATATATATTAGTGGTGGTTATTCTTTATACCTTTTGTTTGTTTGTTTTTCTATGTAACGGTGTTTCTAGTTTTGTAAGTTAATTTGAGTGTATTTTTTTAAAGATAAACATCAGCATGGGTTTTTACCAGAAACTGCCATATTACAAAGTTCTTTCTGGCAATTTACTTCAGAGTCTATCCTTTGCAGCCTAGATTCTGTCTCTAACATTTTCAAATTTATATGCAAACAGGAATACATGACTTGATAAAGATTTTCCGATGTCCAGTCTGCCAACTCTGACATCCTAATTCCACTCTTAGCCTAACATCTCAAATGGAGGCAGAAGCTGCCCAATAGCATGTTCACCCAGTTGCAAGTAACCAGGGAATAGGGATGACCAACATATCAAATAACTGAGCACTGAAAAGGTCAAAACGGTCTGATTTACAGTACCGCCACGTTGTGCGGAATGTGGGAGGCATTTTAATCCTCATTTCACATTCTGCAATGACAATGCCTTTAATGAATAGGAAATGACATATTATGAATTCATTCTTGTGATGATAATTGTAATGAGACCAGTGAATGCTACAACAAATCTAATCCATCTTCATGACAATTTAAAAACTGTAATCTGATTGCAATCCTGGGGTACTTTTCAGACACTTTACAGAAGAAAACTAAATGCAATTAAGTAGCAAACAAAAATATTGCATTTCCCAGATATGTTGAACCTGTATTTATTGGAAAGTGTTGAGATCTGAGTAAGTCTTATAAAAAAAATCTTCCTTTAATTACATGGAATCTTTGATTGGAATCTTTGATTTCCCTTCTATCCAGCTTAGTATGTTGCAACCGTGTTAAGAGAACTTTAAAGGTCATCAACTCAAAATCGTGCATTAACAGGAGATAAAGAAAAGAACTGGAAAAAAGTTGAGTTATTCCAATAATAATCAGATGCTCTGTATGTAACAGAACACAGTGATGTATTGCATTTAATAAACCTAAGAGTTTAGAAAATCAAACTCTCCACTACAAAAAAAAAAAAGTTTGTAATTTTCACAGATGAACTTTTAATGCTAGTGCTCTAGTAAGCAGTGACAATTTGCCTTCACTCGAAGAATTAAAATCACTTGATATGTTGATTGTATTGAATTAGTCACCTGTATAAGTCATGGGTGTTGACTATTGAATTTTTTTAAAAGGTCTTTATTGATTTTCTAAAGGAGAAAATGTATTTAAAAGGTGGCCCACTAGTGTAATTCTGCTCATTATAAAGTGCTAAATAGCTATAGGGGACTAAAAGAGTATTTGGAAAAAAGAGAATCTATTTTTAACTAATTAGCTTTGAAACATTTGTCTGGCTAATCCATGCTTTCAATCTATGGCAGTATTTGGAAGGTAATTGAAAACCAGCCTTCTAATAAATGTACAAATTATTCTTGTGCTGCCCTAACCAGGAAAGATTACTGTACTTAGGTAAGGGGACAGAGATGACTACAAAGGGGTACTGGGAGATTTGGGGAATTATCAAACGCAAGTGGTCACTGCGGTGCCCTCAATGTGTGCTAATGAGAGTTAGTACTCACACCGTGACACAGCCGCTGATCTCCTAAAATCATAGAGCACCATCAACAAGAGCACGGTTATTAAATACTGGACCCTTATGCTGCTGGAGAACCTTTTTTTCTTTAGTTAAACTGTGTATCACTGTGACTGCGCTGGCTTTTTATATATAGTCAATAAAGATGAATGAACTTTGGAAACAAAATTACAAAAATATTTGGAGTAACAATTAATCCTATTAAACCTTAATAATTTCAGAATTTCTGTGAAGTTCTAAGTGTTATTGGAGTGTTATTGGAGTTTCAACCTTAGGTTTGCCTAAATAATTGAGCAGTAAAAGAGAAAAGAGCACACTTCTTGGTTAAAATGAATAAATACATAAATAAATAAATAAATGCTGCAGGCCAGGAAGGGGATAAATGAGATATGGCTCTTTAAAATGGGGTGGTAGAAAGAAGATTTAAGCCAAACAAACTAGCACCAAACAAATACTGTAAACTAAACAAAACAAAACAAAACAAAAAGCCTGATATTAAGATAAAGCAATTAAATAGACAACACTCTAGAAATAGAAAAGTATTATTTAGCATAAAGCCAAGAACTGGCTAGAGATTTAGAAAACTTCCATGCTCTGCCAAACTTCACTTGGGTCAAGGCAGAAAGAGAACCAAAGCTAATGAGAGCAGGTCCAGCTGTGTTCTCTCATACATCTTCCTGCAAATATGACTCTGAAAGTATCCAGAATGCTTATTAGTTTCTTTCAAATTTCATAGCATCAAACTACTTCTGCAGTGCTTGAACTCTTCCTGTGTCATTCCTCTGTTCCTTGAAAATTCTTTAAAATTTCTTATTATACTGGAAAAGTCCATGTTTTAAAAACCTGTTAATTGCTTGTTAACATGGCTTTTATCCCAAAACAAATGTACTTGAAAATCGGTACTCTTTTAAACTGTAATGTGTAATTTTCTGGGGGATGATGCGTTTGCTATAGTTATATCTCACTTCCTTTTAGACCTCTATTGTCTGAGAAACTCTCTTGTTGAAACCGCTCAGTATGGAAGGCTCATGAAGACCAGAGCTGAACTATGGCTCTTCTTCAGCATCAGAATGCAGACATCAAACCCAGCTAGTATCCCAAACCCATCACATCCACTTCATGTAGAAAAGTGGCCTTTAAGCTCAATGTTGCTCCGTGTTCCTTTGTTCCAATAAAATGCAGTGTATGCACTTCAGTTTTTTACCCTTTAAAAAGAGGCAGAAGCATCAGTGTGAATGGCTTTGGAGCTTTGGAGCTAGTAATTGTTGTTGTACTCGCCATAAAACTGCTGTGCTACTCCCTGACTTTGAAGCACTTTATAAAAGATATTTATTGTGGCTTTCTTCAAAAAAAAAAAAAAAAAAGAAAAAAGAAAAAAGAAAAAGAAAACCTAAAAAACCTAAATAGAAATACTTTTAATTATCTGCTATGATAAAGCAATTTTTTTTGAGAAAGTATCAAACAACTCTACATTAACATGAGAAGAGAAAAACCAAACAAGTAGATTACTAATTTTATTTCTATTTCTAGACATCCTGCAGAAGAATAGCAATATTTTAAATAACCTCACTTAACTTAAAAATACAGTGCCAGTAAATAATACCCTAAGTGCAACAAGCGCATTAAGATATAAATGAACATCACTGTACTAGACCATGTAAACACTCCAATACTTTCTTTCTACCCCTAATTCTCTATTACAGTTTCCACCTCAGTTTTCAAGTAGTAGAACTTCAATGTCGACAGATCCATTAATTTTATCTACTGCTTCGTTACTTCTCCATGAAAGAACTGTGTCTTTAATATACCACTGAATTGAATAGAAGTCTGGACCACAAAGGAAACAAGCAGAAATATTGAAATGCTGCTCTGTCTCCTTCCTACAACTTTCCCCCAACACATACTTGTCTTTCTCGTCCACTGAAAGTTGCTGATGCTTGGAAAATGAGCTGCTACAACCCCAGCCCCTATGAAGGAGCCTGAAAAGTCCTGAATACAGAAACCCACGCTGTACCTGATCTGTTCTGGATAAACTCCACAGAAGTTAATGGAACTAGGCTTGTTAGGATATTTCATTGCAAATAATAATAATAATAATAATAATAATAATAATAAATATTCTGAAATATTCTGAAAGCCAAATTACTTTTTCAGAGTATTACTGTTGATAAATATTTAACCAAGACATTTTCTTCCTTCGCAGACGGAAGGGACTCTTATTACAGCATTTTGTATATTCCCCTGGGACGCAAAAGTTTTCTGTTCCAGTCCTAGGGGATCCATTTGTGTATGAAAAATAAGCAGCCCTGGGGATTTAAATTTAATTCTAAAGCACATGGGTTGTGAGCACAACCTGGCAAGCGGAGGCTGTGGTTAACCTTTCTTCTCTGGGCATGCTCTTGCGTGCTGCCACAGCTCTGGCTTCCTCCTGGGAGCTATTCCTGCTCCCACACCTGCAAGGACGCAGCAGGACAGGGCAATGCTACCATGCATCTGAAGACCCAAAGCTATGTGGAGCTGCTCCGCTTAGAAGTTCACTGAATCTTTGTGAACCTAAAGTTAGACACTTTACCCTCTTAGGAACGTCCACAGCAGGGTTACGCACAGCTCCTGCTCCACAGTGAAGCTGCCAGGAGTAACTTCCCCTTTGCTCTCAGCCTCCCTTCTGAAATCATTCACAGTGGGGGCTTTGTTTCTGTTTGTGGTTTGTTTTTCGGAAGCAAGTGTCAATCATCCCATTAGCCCTCCATTGGCAGGAGCCAATGAAACTGCAGTTTCCCTGTAGTAAGAGCCTCGATTGCTTTGTCACTCTTATTGAACGGGATCTCTGAGCACGGACGGGTAGTCCAGTGTCACTGGACATCACTTAACTACACGTGCCCTCTTTGATTCCTTCCCTGGAGCTGTAGAAATGATATTAGTTTTTAAGTATTATTTTTTAATAATTGGACAGCAAGATAAATGATTTAGGGTTTGTTGTACCTTGAAAGAAGAAAAAGGTACAAAATAATTTATCTTGATGTGACATAGCCTGACCGGGCAGAGAGAACTTCCTGATAATTTGCTTAGGGAAAGAGCTCGCCATTATCAGCAGCTGAAACTTGTGGATGCTGAATCTCAAAGCCCTCTCTCCATCTTTCTCTGCTTCATTTTAAATTCTCTTTGGTGTACCCTGATTCAAAAGGATTAAAAGGTGATTGAGTCCGATTTTTATTTTTGAAGGAGCCAGAGAAACATCAGCTATTTCTCTCCAGTTTATTTGGCTCATCCGTTGCATTATGAAGAGGACCCAAAACCGCTCAGATGCTCCCCTTTATTTAACAAAATACAAACCAACACTAAAAGCCATCTCAGTCAGAAACACTAGATCTGCATTTTGCCATGCTCAGCCACAGCACCCTGTGCAATGGAAGAATTCACTCTTCATCTCCCCGTCTCCCACCTTGTGTTCAAATGTGGCTGCCTTCTCCATTTGGATTTTTTTCCCCTGTTCCGTAACAATTTGCCTGAAGGATGATATGAATGAGTCTGGCTTTGCAGGATGAGTCACAATGCACTACCAACATTTTAATGATTTCAATGATTTACTAGACAATAGTAGAACTGGAAAAAAAAATTGACAGCCTGTCACAGACAATGTGAGCTAAGTTGTTTAAATCATCTCTAGGCATGTTCTAATTTAGCTCATTATTAATTTCCTGCCAGGAAATCACTGCCCTAAACCTCTCTTTAATTCAGACATAAGTCATTCTAAACTCTTGCACAGACAGCTGATTGAACTCAAGACTTTTGTCTCATTACAAAGCCCAGATGCTTTCAGGCAGAAGACTGTTCTAGGCATTTAATATTTTGAAACAAAATGTACTGTATAATTAATTGAGTATGAAATGCGTTGTTCATCACAGAATTAGTTTATCTTTTCAAGAGTTTGCTAGCTGTATGCAATCAATCATTCATATTTCACAAACTCTTGTAGGTTTATGAATTTTCACTTTTGATAAAATTGAGTTCTAACTGTGTTGCAAAATGAATACAAAACACTATCTGGAGGCAAACTGAGTGAAACCCCTCTTGTTTTATCTGGTAAAATAAAATGTTAGGTCATTAATCACCTTCTTCTTCATCACTTTCCATTTTTTTCTGGCAAATGATTTTTATTCCAGCCACGTGGGGGATACTAGCAGAGAACAAATAAATCTGAACTGACAAAGCAGGAAATATTTCCTAATTACCAAGGCTGCTGAAGAGGGCTAGAAAGCAGAGACAAAGAAAACCCAAGAAAAGATTGCTTTGTGAATCATTCTGTTTGCTAGGCATGAGATGTGCCTGTCGTGTTAACTTTGCTTGCTAACTTTCTTCAAAAGGCACTTCAGAATTGTGTGCTGGGTTGCCACCAAGGAGGGGGTACCCGAACACCTGTGCATTGTACGGCAGAAGAAACTGCCTTGGCTTGTACATGGTAGGATAGTTGTTTGGACCTTATTTGAAGTGAGAGCAAAGGGGCGAAAGTCTTACTAGTTCCCCCACTTTCTTGTATGGGCTGAGTAATAGACTGAGAAAATGTTTTGTTTCACCCTTCTTTTAAAAGTAAAAAATGAATTAATTGACCACAGTGATAGCCATCAGCCTCTCTGACCAGAACATGTGGAAGCTTCAGATATTCAGACATCATTATTTTCCTTCCGTGACATCCCTTTTACCATAAGCTGGAAACCAGTGTCCCCCACATTCAGTGCTGAATGGGGAGATCATAGCCAGTACTAATAACAAATAACAGTCCTGTCAGGATGACTGTGTTCCTGTACCAGCACTTGATATCATACATGTACGAAAAAGTATGGTGCAAGCTAATGAAATACTATGGTAGCATCAATCTCCGTCTCCACAGTTACTTTGCACAAGAAATACTGTAGAACTTTCTTCCAGCAGGACTCCCATGCCCATATCCTGGAGAAAGAATGTGTGTTTCCTTTAGACAGCCTTTCCTACAAAGGGACTGATGGCTGTAAGAAAGATGTCTGCAGAATAAATAACATGTTATACTCGACTAGGTGCTGTAATAACACCCCATAGTCTTTTAGGAGATCTTGGTGGTGGATTTGTGCTATTTTGATGATAGCTGTCGATTCACAGCTCCTCAGTCCATTTGACAATAGGGCTCCTACTGTGTTATATACAGCATGCACTTTAGCTTTAAAAGCTCAAACCTTTAATCAAATTCAAAATGCCAGAGTGGAAAATTTGAATCACTGTCAGTATGACTTCACTCATGTCTTCAAGTCTGACAGTCTCAAGAAATACTTTCCTAGCTAAACTGTATCTAATGGAATTAGCTTAAATATAGTGGTAAGAATTTATAATAAGGAGCCATTTTTATTTCTTTGTTTCCCTACTTAACATGAAGAGCAGTATGCTGAGCCACATTTTCACTATTTCTGTTTGTTTTTTTCAGTGAAACCCAGAACTGTTTCAATCTTCACCATGTCGGCCTTCAATGACAGGACAAACATTTCTAGGTGCTGTTTTTATAAAATAGAATGACTGATAACAAACCAATATAAAAAGCTCCCCAAAACAGCTTTATGACATTCAGCTTTTGACATTTAAGATGATTCAGTTACTCATGACCAGACACATAAAAATTATGCAGCACTGTACTGCTATAATTTTAATGGCCTGCCTTTAACAGTCTTCCCAAATACAGACATGCAAAATAGAATTAATCAACAACAACAACAACAACAACAACCACAAAAAATATATATTATGTCAAAAGAATTTGAAATAATCCATATTTTTATGTTCCATTCTATTTTCCATTTGGAAACCAAGCCCTGTGAGAGAGTTAAAGTTCCTGTCATCATTATCATTCAGAGAGAGGAATCTGACTAGGATTAAGAGATGCACCAGAAAGCCTGCTATTTTCCTGAATTGCTTAAGTCTTTCCTGAGCTGTTGTCCATCAACAGAGTTCTCTCTTCGATGGAGATGGCTGCTTAGAGGTGATTTTCTGCACTGATCCTGCAGTATCCCTCTGCAAGAGCAGAGGCTGACTTAACTCAGAGCAGTCAATAAATTCTCTAAACATTGCCAATTTCTGAGTAATTTCTGTGAAAACCAATGGATGCACTGGCAAATGCAGGGGGTTCCTGATGAGATTGAAGAGCTTTAAAGTGCCGTTTAGGTCTGTCAACTTTGTCTTCAAGTCCAGGTGGAAGGCTTGAAGGACTCTAGCCTTCTCATATCTCATGCAGTAAACCCATGAGGTACGCCTTCATTAGCCTGAGAATGTGATGTCACCACCATGGCCACACGCATGGAATAATTGGGTATGTGTATCTGCCTGATTCCAGCAGTGGTCAAATCTTTATCAAGCCTCTTGCATATTTTTTTTTCCAGTAATCTCTCTCTCTCTACAAAATCAGGAACTTCAGAGAGCTTTAACAAGATCAGTTAAAGGGGGCAACATCGCTTTAGGGTATAACTGTCACCTCAGAGACTTCCTGTTGGCATGGTCATTCGTCTTTGTTTCCTGATCTGCTAAAACTGAGTCATCCTGTGCTTTACATTCCTGAAAAAGATGAGTTCCCAGGCTCAAACTCCACACCTAGACAGATTCAGTACTCAACTTTTATAGTCAGGATAGGATGTTATATTACAGCTGCCAGAGTCCACCTATATTGACTCCACTGAAATATAGTTTCAAGCAAAAACTTAAATTCACTAGTCACAAAAAGTACAAACCTCTCATAACGGCATTATATAACAAGCATAAACCTCTCGGTGCGCTAATGAAATTCACAGGTGATATTAAATTCAAAATTCTGTACACCACAAGAGCAAAGAAATGATACAAAGGGTACAAGAGAATAAAAATTTCCAAATAATAATAATAGCTAAAGGAAAAGTACTGAAAAAAAGCATATAAAGAAACAATGGGAAGACAAAAAAATATATATGAGAGATGAAAACCCAGGATGTAATATTGAAAGATGGAAAAGAATAATATAAGCAGACATGAATTCATGATATAGTCAGAAAACTAAAGGGTATTACAGATACCTTTTAGGTGTAGAAGAGACATAGCAAGGATATGAAGATGACATGGTATAACCTTTGTTCATTTTAGAACAATGCATTTCCAGAAAGAAAGTAACAAAATTAAGATGCTAAAAAAAAATCAAAATGAAGGAAAAATAGTGAGAGAACCAAAGCATGTGATTCACCAAACAAAAGATTAGATAAAGCCATTACTGACTGAAAGCATGACAACAGCCTACAAAATAATAATAACAATAAAAATGTTAATGCAGTGAATAACAATTATTTGATGTGCTACATGACAAATAATGAGATAAAATCAGAATAGAGAAGACTAAATTTTAAGAAACCACTCTGAAAATTAGTTTACCAGAATGCAGAGCAATCATGCAGAGGAAGCAATGAAAACAGCCCATTGACTGGGAATTAAATATGGCATATGCATGTGTGTAAATGGCATCTCTAAAAGATTTCTTAATCTATTTTGACCAAATGATGTGTGTAAATACCTGGTAAATAAGTGAGTCCTTATCCCATTTGATCAATTTTATCTTTAAGTGAATAGTCAGGCAAACAATAGTTATTTTTTAATTATTCCTAGGTGAAGATAACAAATGTTCATGTAAGTATTTAATGGCAAATACCTTGATGAATATGCAACACACATATAGAGTTCACAAGTATTTCCTGAAAACTTCTAATTAGGAACTCATCCAATCAAAGAACAGAAATATCACTTAGAAACCTTCACAAAATGAATGTCACATTGCAGCTCTTGAACACAATATGCAATAATCCCTGTACTCTTTCTGTAAGCTAAAACAAATAATTTAAGTAACAAAATAAATTATAAGTAACAAAAATTAAGTAAATTAAGTAACAAAATAAATTAAAACCAAATTATTAAGAATTATTAAGAACATTTACAGATAACTCTAAAATAGAATGGATTGTCAGTTTAAAAAATAATAATAATTGAAATACAACACAATATTTTTGAAATAAATTTGGTTATTGTATGTGGCAAAAAATAAATAACATTTTCCTTTATATCAAAGCTACTTAATATTTACTGCACCTAAGGAGATAACTGTACTGAGATACCCCATCAGAAAGTCATGCACTGGCTCAAACTTGTCTGATGGAGATGGGCATTGCCTTGCATTTCTTCCTGAGACACCAGAAAACATTGGTCCAAAGGTCTTCTCCACCAGCACTCAGGAGACAGCACGTATACAGGGTCTCGGGAAGGCCCTGCTCTGACTGCCACTCGAGTAAATTTGAGACAGATTATGTCAGTTGGTCTGTTATTGAATAGTACATTCGAGTTAAAACTTTTATTTAAGGGGACAAACTAATAAATCACAGTAGCTTCAGATGGCCATTAAGCTTGTCAAGATTTCACTTTACTACTCACATTTCTTGTGACTTGACTCAATATGAGAATTTTAATGGTGGCCACGTAACGTAATGCCAGGATGACCTTCCTGGTCAGAAAGGGCCTGTGGGTAAGCATTGAGATGACCTAACCTCTAGAGAGGACTTCAAAAATAAAATGAATATGAGCTTAGACTGTGTGACTGATGCTGTGGAACAGGATCCAGGCAGTACTGTACACATAGTACATGCTGGGAATCGGAATGAAAACCCCATCTGCAGCTTAGTGCCATTTTACATAAAATTACATGGCTTATGTATACATCATGGCTGACATCGGTTCAGAGGGCTGAGCAGAAATTACAAAGATAACCTTTTAATGAGCAATGCAAATGTAAAGAAAAAAGTATGATAGACATAAACTGTTTTTTTATATAATTGCTAGTTTAATAGTGTATAAGATATTAAACATGAAATCAGAAGCAAACAGCAACCTTTCTGTAAACCATAGTATTGATTATTTGTTGAGTAACAAACTCACAAAACCTCTGAAAAATTAAGCTCTATGCCCCCACACCCCTCACCCCCCCCAGCTTTGACTGAACATATTCACAGAAGTTGGACTTGCACATGATCTACCAAACCGCTTATGGCTTTGTTTTAACAGGGAGAAAGCAGAAATGATTAAATGTTTCCGACAAGGGAACCAGAGCAACTGCCTCCTCAAAAGTTCTCAAGGTGACCTATTACCTTCCAAAAAGTTATTTCCTTTTTCCTAATAATAACCCAATCAAAGCTTTGGGGGGTAAATCCATTTCTGACTATCTTATTCTGACATGATTATTTCCCCTCCTTCACTGGTAATCTCTTAGCGATTGGAAAATTAGGAAGGGGCAAAGTTCAGTACTGTGTTCCAGCTAGCTAATTAAGAAGGGACAACTAAAGCACACTTTAGAACAGAAAAGTCTGGGAGGTATTTGTATTCTTTAGATCTATCATGCAACTGATATACTGAGTTGAGTATATTCAGCAGCTGTTACAGCATCTCAAGAATACACTTGTAGTTTTCTTTCTGAAGAGGTATTCATCATATCTGCAATGTCAGTGCAAAACCCATCTATGTATTTTGGAAATTACGGCATTGTCCAAGACAGTCTTTCTCTGAATTAGCTAATGCACTATCCCACAAGTTAAGGGCTTATCAAGTTAAAAGATACCAGCTCAATACGTTCTAGGAAACTTTAAATTGGTCATTTGTCAGAGATTTCTTGTCTGAATAGGTAAATTGCAATGAAATTCACTGTATGACAATGATGTGTGAGGAAAGAATACCATGTTCTTCCTAAGTGAGAATTGAAGGTCAATCCTTGTATGTTGTAATCAGTAACATGTGCTAGTGAGGCTAGTAAAAGAAGAGCAAAAATGAAGTCTTACAATGACTGAAGCCAGGCTGCGGCATGCACGTTCTGCTTGCTCCTTCCCTCCCTCCTTCCATCTGCCGACCTGGGGAAGATAGCACAAAGGCACCGAAATCATTGAACAGGACTTGCAAACCTAATTTTCCTCATGAACCCCGGGCCTTCCTGTGGCTTACCTACAACAGCAATAAATCAGTGATGTTATTTTCACTCTTATATAGAGAAAGAGTTCTTTTAATCATTATTGTCATTGTGCTCTTATATTGTATCTATCTTGTATGATCACTTAATGATCTTTCTGTTGCCTAAAAAAATCTTGAGTGATTGTGTTTGTTTTTTGTTGTTGTTTCTATTTACACACTATTGAAGCAGTTGCCAAGCAGGACATAATAAATCTAAATTCTGACAAAATAAATAGATAATGTGTTGTAATTGGATTATTTGTAGACTGTCTCACTCAGCATAAATTTGTGTAACAGTCAGAGAGATCACTGCGAATATTGAAAATAAGCAACAGAGCTAATTACAGGTTTTGTTTACATGTATCTTCCTGAAAACACAGTCAAATTAAAAGTATACCCTCTCCGTAGTTTTCTTAGTAAGGCTTACATTAAACACTGTTTTCAAATGGCCACCTCTTCCCTGATTATAATGTACATGATAGATGATGGAAGTAGGAGATACCTAGTATCTGATCTGTGAACCACCCAGGGTTATAGAATCAATGGCTCTCACAGCCAGTCAAAAATAAAATAAAACTCCATCACCAGCACACACACACACACAAAAAAGATAACATTGCCAATTCCAGCAACATGTACTATTTAATTTTGATTTTTTTAATAGGTAGATGTATAGAAGCCAACAGAACACATATCTGTGTTCATGCAGATGATTACTGAGTTAAAACAGAGAAGTCTATTCACGTGTTGTCCGGTCACATACAGGAGGATGTTTGGCTTTTGTGTCTAAAAGTGCTCATGGGCTGTAACCAAAACTGGGATTTCTGAAGAAGGAAATAACAATTTTTCTGTTTTGCAGAAACAGTGCATTTTTAAGTTCTTAAAAAAGATCAGCAACTAGAGCCAGGCTGCATGCCCTGAGCAGCGGCACAGCGAGGCCACTCGGAGACAGCAGGTACCCCCCTACCCTCCTGCTGCCTGACAGGGGGTGTGAATCCCTCCCAGGATTCTTCAGATGGCCAACGCATCACTTTGTGCCTGCTTGAATGGCATCAGAAATTTACATTTCAGAATTGCCAGCCATTCCGTGGTCTTCTTCTGTTCATCTTTTTTAGAAGGAGAATAACTCAGGAAAAAGTAAAAACAAACATTTTAGCATCTCTCATCAAAATTGTGTCCCACAAGAATCCCAAGTTTCAGTGTAGTCTCAAGAGGGAAGAACTGTGTTAAATAGGATTAAAAGTTAATGAAATATTTTATGATGGTGTTTTACCATAGCAACTGGAAGTCAGATCTGAGCATTGTATAAATATTAATATTACTCCCCTCTTCTCAATCAGTAAAAGACTTGGGGAAGGCATATAGAGGGGGAAGAATCTTATTTTTATGGTTCTAAAATTCAAATGTGAAAGAGGAAGAGAGATTAGGTTATAAAAATAAGGTACTGCATAACTTGCCTAATGGCCTATAATCTTCAGGAAGTACAGCTGCAGTGAGCTTTTAAACAGGTGCTCTGATTATAGAGCATAGCAAACACGTTAGGCTTTGTAGTGCATTTAATAACTTATAAACAGCTAGGCTAATTTGGGTAAGGCTAATGGATTAGTTCAAATGGTTCTCATGTAAAAGGTCTGTGATTATATCTCAGTGCATTAAAGCTAAAAGACTACGGTTTTGGTGCACTGAGCTCCCCAGCCCGTGCATCACAGAGCAGAGGCACGGGCAATGCCTGGAGGCTGCCAGGTGCTCACAGCATGACGGGGAGATGGAGATGCTCCTGCATCCCACCTCTGGCTTCATTTGTAGATCCTGTATCTGTATAGCCTTTCTTTACAGGGGAGTGGAGGAAAATGAGCTCAAGGTACTCCATCTGCTGCCATTTAGATTTGCCTCTTCTTCAGAAATCTATGACTATGTTGCTTTTTTTTTTTTTTTTAAGTGAAAATATATCAAGTACTAGGAGCTCATCTGTCTGTATGTTTTGTATTTTCTGAGGTTCACTTTATCAGGGTACTACAAGAAACAGAGTGAAGAACACAGTGCAGGGCTGTATCCTCAACTACACTGGTCCTGTTTGGTACAGCAGCTCTTCAGGTTGGTAGCACCTTGAACACTGCCTGAAGGTGCTCAGTCTTCTCAGTCTTGAGCATTTGTACTGATCTACGCCAGGTTTTTGTTTGTTTTTAAATCTGTAGGGGACAGGACAGAAGAAATGGGTGTTTGATAGGAAATAGCGGGGGTGTCTTGAAGACCCAAGCTGGAGCCGGAGCCCCACACGGCGCTGTGGTGCCTGCAGGTACCTGCTCAGGACACAGACAGAGCCTTAGGACTTGTAAAGAACAGAATGTTCCCAGATGCGTGGAGAAAGTCAACTCTTTTAAGAGTTTTTTTTTATTATTATATATTTTATTTACAGTGTTGTGTTTTTTTTTTGTCAGAATGATTCTGCATAGCGAAGATTAAATTCAACTCAAATTTAATATTTTTTATGCATGCTGTAGTTTATTGCATAGTCATAAATAGTTAAGTGACTCAGAAATTTTTGCAGGTTCTGGGACTTTTTTTTTCAGCGGCTGACATGTTTAAGTTTTAATATTTATGCTCAGTTGGGTTTTGACACCTAAAATACCAGAAAGTGATGTGACCTTTTAAGATTTCTATTTGGTTTTTATTTGAATCGCTGCTGTTCTTTCCAGCATCTGTTTGGTGACATACCATGCAGGAACGCTTATTATTAGATTGTTTATTTTAAGAACAATGATATAACAGATATGTCATTGTTAGATGAAATATAACATGTAAAAAATAGGATGCAAAGCTGGCAACTCGAATACATGTTTCAGGGAGGGGTATTAGATGGTGCATCCATTTCTTATTCCACTTGTTCCACAAAAGAAGAAAAGTAGATTCTTCCACAGCTGCATTAATACCCCATGAGCCATTCTGAATCAAAAATACAGGGTTTCAGCTCCAATGCAGTAATCCAAAAGAACAATGAGATGGAAAGTATGCCCCAACTTCAAAGTGGTGTTTCCCATTTAAGGAAGAATATTGGAAGAGAAAGAGATTAACCTGCTCATGCTGTAAAAATTCGAAGGTTAAAACCAAAAGATTGAGAGCAAGCACGCATGTTGGCTTAAGCCAGAAAACAGGTTCTCGTGGTGAATCCCAGAATTGCAAAGACATTTATCTCAGTCCAGTCAAGTTCTTTGATCTCTAGATGTCTCTAAATTGGTGTATATAAATGTCCCCAAAAACCTAGGGTGAACCAACAGCAAAATCTGCTGGTTTATCTGCAATTCTATTGACCAAATGACTTAAATCACGCTCCTTTCTACAACCAGATATAGCAGTGGCATAACACTCGAGCCTCATTTCTTTAACATATTGCATCACAAATAGTGCATACACTATTCAAGATCACTTTAGACTTTATGTGTGCTTCATTATGTGATCTTAAAAGCCTAAAATGTGATATAATGGAACATTTAGCTCAAAGATAAGGAAAACAGCACACTGCACTTTGCAGCAATTTGATATCCTGACAGGAAAGGGAACTGACACATGATAAAGAAATAAATAGCCCTGGAAGTGAATTATGGCTAGCACGGATCCATTCATGCATTATTCAGCCGGTATCACGACACAGCACACTTTAGGATTGGCCGGGCCACCATTTTGCATTCCTTCAAATAGACTTGTTTCCTGTGTAAAGAACTGACAGGAGCAAATAAAATTAAAATATACATGCAAATGGTAGGTAGAGGTATGAAATAACAAACCCAAGGGCAAATGTGCACATCCTGTCAATTCCTAAGCCATGAGGGAAATAAAGTATTCAAACATTACAGTGATTCATAATGTATAAAGGGCAGATAATGTAAAGCAGTTGTGATGATCCTCTACAGCACAGGACATAGAACTTCACTGAATTATGTTTTCCTTCTTTCAGGTGAAATGTTATGGAAAACATTTTTTTAAAAAAAATGCATCAATGGCAAGTCCAAAGCTTCCTATGTTAAATCACTTTATGGCTAGTTATCCGCGCTGTCAAAGATCATACTTCTGTAGCAGCCTCTTTGATTAGCAAAACAACACAAGCACTTGATTCTTCCTGTTAAACATATTTTCTATTCCCTCCATTGTTCCTGTAGCTGAAGAACTGTCTTCAATTTACTAACACCCCAAAGAAGAGAAAGCAATAAGGTGATTAATGATGTATAAAGGGGAAATTCAAGAACATAAATCCAGGAGGAACTTCCCGGTGGAAAAAATAATAATAATAATAATAATAAAATGCCCTTCCACAGGCTCAGGGCTTTGGAGCTAAAATCAAGGGCGGGGGGGAAATAAAAAAATAAAATTCTGTGTGCCATTTTCTGTTGGCTGGCTTAGGTGGCCCTGCAGGCACCATGTTGCTTATCCTGAAAGGGTGAACACCTTGGCACCCCGACGTCAGGAGTCAGCCCACCCTGGTGCTCACTGGGCAGAGAACTTGCCCTCTGACATGATGCTTGGGATCCTGTTTTATGGATGCACCTTTGCAAAGCTGTTCATTCTGTTGATTTTTCTTTTTTTTTTTTTTTTTTTTTTTCATCAGTGCCGTTAATCTTGAGATGCCCTGCATTATTTTTTAAATTGCTATTTCCAAGGAGTTTGACGCGAATTCTAATTCAATTATTTCCTGCTTTCTGGATAATTTTAGCAATTGAAATAAATTTTGAGACCTTATCTTTTGGCGCTTCATTTCAGATATGTAAATACAAAGTACGTTTAGCTAATGTCTGTTCAAAATACAGAACACTAATAACTTAAAACTATTTTTCTTGATTAATTTGTCAAGCACGGATCTTTGCACAGAGTACCTTAGTTTTTGTAGTATTAATCGGAGTTGCTGCTGATAAAATGAGAACATGTGAGGTTTCACAGCAAGAACATAAATTCCAATTAACAACCAAACAGAAGAAAGAATTAATGCAGTAGATTATGTATGCTGAGAGCATGTTGAAGTAATAAATATTATAAATATTTCTTACATTTTCACAGTCTCCACATGCCAGTAGCTAAACAAGGTTGAGAAAAAAAATCAATAATAAATTGCTGTCTTTGCAAACATTAATAAATATTCCCGTTACTTCTATAGCCCCTATGCACGGATCCAAAACAATAAATCATAAGGCTTGTTTCATTTTTACATTTGGCCACCACCCAGAAGAAAGCAGGTGGACAGATTAAAAAGGGTTGTTGGAGAATTTTTCATTCAGTTATCTGTCTGTCCCTTCATTGTTTCCTTGATAGTACCACTATTTTCATTTTCATATACAACACAGTTGTTTTTGTCCAATTAGAGTCCTGTAATTTATGGAATACAGGCTTTGGCAACAGAATGTGATTATATACACTACAGTAACTCCTTTGGATAAATAAATGCAGTTAATCATAGTACTCCTAGCTATAGGACTTTATCGAGAGCAGAAATTGCATCTGTGAAATAATACATGCAATTAACTCCAGACCAATCTGCAGTTCATTATATTCTTTAGAACACATGAGGGAAGGAGAAAAGGGATTGGAAAGGAAGTGAAAAGAATTCTCGAATTTGATTGTATTATACAGGGAAGGTTTCTTAGAGGGGAAAAAGGAAATTATACAGCTGAAAATGAGCATTAATACTACAGCTCTCTCAAAAACACTTTCAGGGTAGCTCCTTTTTAGTGTGAAGAATGTAAAAAATCAGTTGGACAGCTCATGTGAGATTATGTTTGTCCAAAATACTTGAAACTTCGTTCAAACTATGGATATGGTTCTTAAAGATAAAAAATATTAAAAAAAAAAAAATAAATGTTGCTTTAAATTGAAGGATTTTTACTGAAGTAAATTTATTTAAATTTTCCAAGGGTCTCAGCCCACGTACTGCAGGCTGAAGAGGAGAGACTGCAAGCCTGATTTGGGATTCCTGGGCAGAGCAGACACAGTGTTGAACCAAATAGTTCCACCAGCTCAAAGCAGACAGCCCAACCACCTTTGCAATACTTTACCCCATTTTGTGTGTGCAAGCGCTGTCAGGTCTGCAGTCAGCACATTAAACTTGTATCTGAATTTTTAATTTGAAAATTAAGGATTAATTAACGTGATTTCCTCCCTACTTATTTTCTGGCACCTTCCCCTCTCTATGAAAAGAGACAGTGAGTAGGAAAAGGATGAGTAGAAAGAGACTATCATCTCTCTTCCTGTGTTAATTATTTTGAATTTCTAGATGGAAATCTGGCAGGAAAAAAAATATTTCTACAATATCCAAAGAATTTTTCATCCATTCTGTTGGAACTTGTTGCAGCAGGAAAGAATCTTTAGCTTTAATGGTTAAACAGGAACATCATTCACTGGTACTTAAATGGCTGAATGATGCTAATGAAGAAAAAATAAATAAAACCTTTTAAGCCATACCTGCTATGGTAACTGGCCATAATGTTTTGCATAGCCTTTGTTCTCCAGCATAATGGGACAAACATTAGTGCTCATAGTCCACCATAACAGCAAACCTTTTCTTATATTACATCCTGTTTGTTTTCATATCATTCTTACTGGGGGAGGAAAAAAAAAAAAAAGGGTAAAAAGATTTAAAGAAATAAAACCTGGAATCTGAAACAGTACTCTGCAGAACATAAGCATTGTATTGGACATCTGAATCCGTGAAGAGATGGTTAATATTGTGGTTCTTTGCAACAAATACTGTGCTTAAAAGTCATTTGTGACAGGGTCTTTGAGAGCATCTGTTGCTAGGAACACACAGGCTGAATCTTATTATTGAAAACTATTTGAGTGACAATCAGCACTATCTTTCACTATTCATTATCTTTTCTCCTTGGCAAGAGATCTGTACCCTCTTTCCATCACTCCTGCTACCCAACAAATACATCAGACATTTTTTAGTTTGACAATTGTGACCTCAAAATCACCTATTTCAGGTTTTATTGTATTTCTGTTCTGTGCTACATAGTAGAATTATTTGTTTTCCTGAAGCAAATGATGGAGGAGACATTACCCCATGGATACTCTAGCCACGGAGCCATAATATATGGGCAAATACGGTTCAAGCAGTGCAACTATTTAGTTCATCTGAGCAAACTAAGGTTTGAATGTTTCCTAAATGACTAAAGAACAATAGCTTAATGCTATTCATATTTGAATCTTCATTTGAAGTTCACTCCTCATGCTCTTTAGAAACCAACCTTGTGGTACAGAACGGAAATACCGGTTGTGGGAAGAAAGCTGTACCAGCTCTTTCAAAGGTCTGTATTATTTTCATTTGTACGGAGAAGGAATTAGTATCTACAAGATTCTCTGCAACAAACAAACAAAACCACATAAAAGTCAGGGATTATTGGCAGGTAGAACATGATACAGTATCATCAAAGTACATTTTTACTGGTTTGAAAGATTTTGCCAGTTCTGCTACTATTCATCCAGTAAAAACACTAAAAACACCTGGTATGTCATCTATTCGTCTAATAATGAAAGCACCTTTGCTGGTTAAAAATGTTCACCTCTGAGTCCAATGTGAAGGCCTAGGGAGCCATTAATTCTGCTTGAATTACCGTGGAAATATTTAAGTCCTGGAACCACTGTGTTGAACACTTGGCTAGACGTAAGAAAAAGCAGTGCCTGTGAAGTCTTGTTTCTGCAATGCTACTAGCCTGGAAAGCTGACCTTGTGGAGCACTTTGCAGTATCTGAAAGCCATCCAACAACAACCTGAACTGTAGCAGCTCCATTTCCTTCTGAAACAACCTAGATGAGTGTCAGCATCTCTGACCTTCCTTGCGTTCTCGTGCTGGACACTGTAGCTTGGAGGACATGAAGAAAGGCATTTTCTGAATGATCAACCTTTGTGCTATTTCCTAAGCTGCATTGGACTGGATGCCAGCATCCCTAACCACTACAACCCTACAGCTGTTGCCCAACAAATGCTAGCTTTATGTTCTTGCATTCCTGTTTGCGGAGGCTCTGTGCACACTTGAGGATGCCCAGCTAAACTTGCCCAGGAGAGGGGTCAGCACTACGTGGCCAAGAGGAGCATACGAATCTGCCAGCGGGATTTAGAAGTTGTCTCATCTCATAGCAACTGGCAGCCCTCTTGGAGTACAAAGGCACCGAGAGTATTGAATCATAACAAAACACAATGATCCCCTGAAATGTAAAATGCCTTTAAATTCTGGTGTCTTACAATCTGGTTGACAGTGTGACTCACAAGTGAAACACACGGCTATACCTCAAAACAGATTACCAACAGACTACACAAATCCTATTTGACACTCACGTGTCTGTCATATTTTGTTTTGTGTACTGAGACAGGGATAACATTTAATAGCTTAAATATGCAGCAGCTGAAATGGAAATACAAGTTTCTAACAGCTAACACACAAGCAGTATTTGGAGCTTGTACATTCTGATGTTTGTTATAGAATGACAGAATGGTATAGTTGATACAGATTTTTCCTCCCATACAAACTTAGGTTATACATTCATATATCATGCTTTTGAAAAATTCAGGATAAGCATCCAGTGGGGTCAGTAATACTATATGCTTATCTATTAATCTACTGACTCTACCATATAATATACTACACAAAACTGTTACCTCAGTGTTCAAAATTCTGTTTAGTTTCCTGCCACATTGCTTGTACACATCAGTGACAATTTCATTTACTGAATTTTACTGGCAGAAAACACAGATTTCCTATTTTGTATATTATGTGTACGTAGTGGAACAGGATAGCCATCCTAAATTATTTAGTTTCCAGCACGTAACATATAATTTTGCAAACAAGAATCAGCACATGCCAACACAGAACTGTTAAATAATGTATTGGCTTTCTTTACGCTGTGCATAAAGTGCTTTACCTTAGCATCATGCTGTCCAGAGAGAAAACCATGAGTGCTCTAAAAACAAATGCATAACAGTACAAATATAAATTCCTACGGGCATTGTTCCCATTGTCTTCCTCCTTATGTCATCCTTCATCTTTTTGTTAAGTGGGCATATAATACAATCAGATCTGAAAAGCAGCTGATTTATTACTCTTTTCACAATGGTAAATGAAGACACAACATGTAGAACAGCAAGGAATTTGATCCTTGGCCTTCCATAAGCCTTTCTTGTTTGCTCTGAAGTATCAGCTGTGTTTCAGGTCAGTAGAGATTAAAGTGTATTGGAGCAGCTCTAGTAGCTGCCATAAAACGGCTTTCATTTCCCAACAGTCACTAAAGATCATCTATTATCAAAAAATAAAAATAAAAATAAAATTGTGCTATACGTAGGAAATATCTAACAGCTATAACAAAACAGTTTGCAAATATTTATTCTGTAGTTTAGGAAAATGACACATGCACGCTACTTTCCCACTTCGGTATAACTCTTTTCAGTACTGTTAAAAGGTGCATTCTTTGAACTGGTCACTACTAGATTTCAAAATGCATAAAATTGATAATTAGACCTCAATCTTCAAGAAAACTTGGTGTACGCCCAGCCCTCGAGAAAACATAGTTCTTTTTCACATTACATCTGCCAGTAGCAAACTTAACAGGACTACCAATATCTAGTGAAAAGAAAATCTAACAAACTAGTCTTCCATTTGTTTCATTTTCAGAGAGTGAAGATTTTACCTGTTTGCATTCCAAGTAGTTATATGATAATCTTAATTTACTATGAAATGATTATGAAAAGTGCTGCTCTGCAGAAAATGTCATCTAAATACATATTGATTTATGTTTATTACGTTTATTTATTCTTATTTATTTATTTGGTGGTAATGGTGTCAGAGCTGCTTACAGCCTATGGCCTACACAATGCTGGGTCCATGGCTATTACCCAAACTACATATAATTTATGATTTCTGCAAACAGAATTATTTGTTTAAATAATCAGGAAGGGTTATGTAAGACTGACACACACATACCCCTCCCATTCTCACTTTTCACAAATATCTTTCATGGAATATCAACTCATTTAAAATGTAAATACTTTTGGCTTCAATTTCTTCTGGCTTCTAAATGAGTAGTGTAGGGTAGAAAGGGAAAATAATTTTTCAAAAAAAAAAAAAGTTCTTACCTTCCATTCACTAAATCATTCAAAACTCAAATACAAATATTTTGGTTGTCATTGCTTCTACTTTGAACTGCATAAATCAGAAAGTTTTGAGTTGGGATTTTATTCACCTGAGATCTACAAAATCAGGAAGGCCGCAGATAATGTTCTTTCAGAACTCTTACTCACTAAATTCCACAATACGAGAAAGAGATGGCGCTCAAACAAACCAGCAGAAACTGTTTTAAAACACATATGGGGAAGCGGAGTAGATAGAAAACTTCTGGATTTCTTTGTCACATAGATTTGCTGTGGGGGTAGAGAGATACCATCAGAGACAAAAAAGGAATTAGAGAAACTCGTGTTCAGCTACATAAACAGACCCTGCAACGTATCAGAACTATTTTTGCTGTGAGATTACAAGGGGAACAAACCACTGCAAGTGGCTAGGCTTGAATACTCTTCAGCTCCTCTAAAGAGCATCTCCCTTCTCCTCCATCAGAAGCTGACTACTGGGCTGGGATGAGCCTTTTCTGACCCAGCATAGGATTCTGCCTGTCCCCAGGACTTGAACTGGGAACACTGAATGTGACCACGCCTCATGGCATCTTTCCAGGTGCACTTCTTTTTGGCCAGTTACAACAAAAACACAGAGTAAAAGCAGCTGCTCACTGAGAAAGCAAGGACTGTACCTTCCTGGTAGCCCTGGCACAGCACCAGGCATGCAGGTGACACCTCTCACCACTTCCAAGCCCTTCGGTTCTCCTGGCTCTGATGGAGGAGCCTTCCCTCAGACATAGGAACTTGTATGAGAAACATATGCAGACATTTTAGTCAAGTATTGTGGCGTATTTTCTAAAATTGAATTTCTTTTTGCAATATTTAATATTGTCTTCTGCTTGTACACAGCACATTTTTAACAAACATTCCCTGGGTAGGAGTTTGACATATGCTTAAAGATTGCAAAATGACTTTTGCATCCGATTTTAGTGATACAATCTCATTTCAGCAACATTCAGGAGAAAACTTCAGTTTACACTTTAAGCACATCTTGTTCCCTGCGTACATTCTTCCTATAGGTGCATTTCCTTGTTTTTCTTATTACACACAATTTGATACCTTTCAGTTCAAATGTCAAGTTAGACACTGAGTTGGAAAAGATAAGTGATGTCTCACTGATGCTGACGTATGAAAAGACAGACTTTTGCCAGACTATTCTTGGAAATAAGTTTGAATGATCATTCCCTATGAAATTAAGGTAAGCGTTTGTGATTCTAAAACATTACAACAGAAGGTTCTTTGGAAAATGCCTCATTCTTAACAAATTGCCTAGCACAGAGAGAGAAATCTTACTACTGATTAAAAGCAACAAATATGAGAATTCGGTTTTCATAAAAAATAATCCAAGCTGTGAGAGCCAAAAGAATTAGACCTCTATCTCTCTTTTTTTTTTTTTTTTTTATGGGGGGGGGCGGCGGGGGGACTTTAGCTACATGCTAGAATATTAAATATTAATAAGAACTATAATAGTTATCATATTTCACATTTTGCCTAGATTTTTGCCACTTCAGTCTAATTCAACTAAATACCAATGAGATGCATTCAAAATAAATCCTTAAGAAACGGAAAAGCATGCACCTTTTTCTTTGGAATTAGGTGACTTAAATAGATTACTTTTATTTGCACATTCTTTTTTTTTCCTGCAAATAATGTCATTGTTAAACAGTCACAGATAAACAAATAAAAATAACTGAATCTGTGTAGAAAACGTAAAATAGCAGATTTTATACAGAGAAAAGTAAAGCATTCTTTTGTTGCTTAGCACATAAGGATGACAGATTAGTCTCCCAGAAAGGGAGTTGGAACAGAGAATTCACTGTATCCCATGTTTTTGCATTCCTACATTTAGCCACTTCTTGTTCTCACTTTACTGTTGAACTCTTGGGTGAAATTCTGCACTTGTGAAATGGCAAAGGCCTTGAGAAATGCCTTAGCTTGATTCGAGGTGAGATTTGCCAGTAGTGGCAGGAGTGGGGTATCCTGTCTGCATCACTTCACCTCTGCACAGAAATCCCAGCGGGGCTGAGCTGATGAGCTGTTGCAATGGAATCAGTGTTAATTGCATACAAGGAAGTGTTCCCACATCAGAAGTAACGACCAAATTTTAGGCAAAGAAAAAGGATAAAAAGATGCTATTGCCTAAAAAAATAAAAATAAATCATAAAAAAAAATAAAAATAAAAATAAAAACACCACATAGATTAGCCTGTACTACATAGCTCATATAGTTTTAAAGCAGCACACATAAGGAGGGGTTGCCTTTTCCAGCTGTTTTTTTTGATAGCTGTAGAAAGTCTTCTAGGCTGATTTCTACTTTAGATATGAGTCACAGCTCACTGTTATTATTTCTTACTCAATGGAGAAGCCCAGATGATGTGCAAAGAAGCAGAAGCTGTTGAAATACGAATGAGCACTTGTGCTCTCATGAACTGCACCTCTGCTGTCTTATATCCAAGCATGGACCAGTGATTTTCATTGACAAAGTTGCAATATTTGACAGCACCTTGGAACATGACATAAAGCAGAAAACATTTCATCCACCATTTATTGTTCACTTCAATTTTTCTCTATATCCTGCTACTTTATTTCTGCAACTGTATTACCTTATTCTGCAAAGTATTTTAGGGTTGCAAAGTGTCAGGAAAGAGGAAAAATACATCTCTTGATTTAGATGGATTTTAGAAAGCCGGAAGATGCTTCAGATACTTAACATCACCTGTTATTTTGAAACAATGGAAAGTCCGGATCACAGAGAATGAATTAGTTACAGGAAATTAAAGTTCATTAAATAATCTTGTTCACAAAGTAATCAGTAATCAGCAGTAATCCTTCAATTAAAAAAACTATCTTCTTAATGGCCAATGTAATGCTTGCTTCAAGTTAAAAGAACACGTGTTTCTAGTTTGTCTGTCACAGCAGAAGATGACAATACATCTGCTGACACTCCTCCTTATCTGCCTGCACTGCTCTACTTGGAGAAAATCACTAGAAGGTGCGATAAGCAGGTACCTGAACCAAGAGCCAACAGATGGTTGCCTTTTACAAGGTGAATCATTTTTTTTAAATGTACAGCACAGAAATTTTACCATCTGAAAAATAAAATTACATTTAAGGAAAAGCTACTTAGTGTTAGAAAGCCAGGTATCTGCACTGCCCAAATCCATAACTTTTGTGTGAATCCTCTGGGAATGTTTCCAGTTTATGGCAGGAGCTTGTAAATCAAGAACTAAATGTACCAGTAAAGCAAAATTAATTTCTACACACACTTTCATTTCCGATCATCTTCTCTCTCCTCCTTTATACTCAGTTGTTGCCTTTTTAGGGACTTTCAGTTTTCCTTTTGTCTGTAAGAATATGCTTGTACATGTGCATGAGTGTACATATGCACGTACATACGTATAAATAATGCACTGACGGAGCAGCTATGTAATGACTGGACTGCGATTTAGAAGTAGAAGTGTGCTACAGGAAAAAGGTCACAGACATAGACAGAAGAGCCTGGTTTTCCTTCAGGACTCTTCTGCTTAAAGAATCACAGCAAAGGTAGCACCTAGTTTATTGGTGTACCCGTGGTAGCTACCAATGCAATGGCACTGTGCATACAGTGATTAGATCTAGCTATGGTATGCATATTGAAGGTCACCAAATGCATCTCCAGGAGCCACTTTGAATTCTTCAGAAATGGCTAAGAGGAGGTGGAATGGTGGCATCTATTTTAGTATACCTTAACAAGGCTGAATATGCACCATAATGAATACAGTTGGAAATTTAGCACTTTGAACAAGCAAAAGATGGGACTTCAGATCATTACTATAAAAACTGAAAGTCTGATCAAGTAATTGCAATAAATAGAAAGCACTAACCATATTGAAAATAAGTCATAATGATATAAAAAAAATAGGCATTGTGACCGACTCTACTGCATCAGCTGTTGAATAAGAATTACTGCTCATATTGCAGCTGTGAACAAGATAAAAATAAAGAAATACCACTTTCTTTAGGGATGGAGGAATAAACAATAGAGAGCCTATAAAGGGAGAATAAAAGCACACCTGTATAATGAATCTAAGTTCTGCAGTGGCTATTTGTACAGGAGTGCTAGCATGGGGAGAAACCTGCACTGCTGAGCAGTATATTTTATATCTCCCTATACCCTGTAGTTCCTGTGGCTCGGATTTACACCAGCTGTGACAAGATGCAGCAGAAGTCTCCATTTAGCTCTATTTTCTGACCAAACAGTCCATTTACTCCAGCTGTGCACTCTTTATCAGGATTTGGCCCTTTGTGTAAAGGTGAATGCTTCTTTGGCTGTGGTCCCAGTGGGGTGTTTGATAACTTTGTCAGAAAGAATCAAGAGAATGTAATATGACTGAACAAATAATAGGCTGTCAAGGAGACTTGAGTTACAGGAGCTGAAAGATAGTCCAAAATGCTTTGCTCTACAAAGAAACCTAGAAAAACTTTGTCTTAATTTGGCCTTGAGAACTTTGACACCAGCCTCTGCTTGTCTGCAAGCATCAGCTCAAACACAGGAGTTTATATGGATAGTTAGTCCTCATGAGAGATTATTGGCAGGCTGCTTTCCCTCAGGTCAGTTACATATGGCATAGGCAACTGTTTTTTCACCTCCATTTCTTTATGAAAAGCTTCATAGACTGTACTAGAAAAGAATTCCTCTTTTTTAAAAAACATTCAAACAAGGAATTATCCCTAATATAGAAAATAGTTGTTGTTTTTTTTAACCTATTTCTATATTTTGTAGTAGCTCTTGAACCATATTTCAAATATCAGATTCATCTTCATTAAAGGCAATAGATATCCTTGATCTATACTTTTTTTTCCTTTGCTTTGCAAGCTGATATATTTTAAGAGGCAAACAGAACAAAGTTCAAAGATCAATATGTATAGCCAGTATCGTTTTTTTTACTTTGAAAAGGGTTTTTAAAGGGGAAATTCTTTGATGAAGGCCACAAAAGTAAAATCTTTCACATTTCTCCCCACCCCATCCTTTATTCCCACACACTGGCTGTGCTTATTTTTGAAGCAGGGTGTCAGTTCACCTTTAAGCAGCTCACCTTTTCGCATTGTTGGTTCCCTGCTACGGAAAGTATTTCCTCCCCCTTCATGTCATCATTCAGTTCAGCTAGAACAGTTAGATGTGCAAAGACATGACACAGACGTATCTCCCATTTCTGCATTCAACATAAACAAATGAGGAACAGGAAGAACACGCAGTACAAAGATTAAGAAATTGCATTTCTGTGCATGTCTTTTTCCTTACCACTTAATGCAATAAATCATTTCAATTAGACATAATTAAAACAGTTTGCATTTGAAATGTAAATTAAAATTGAAATCAGCATTATCCAGTCTCCCCCTTCCACATTTGTCTCAACTATCAGGAGAATACTGCATATCTGTCTACTCTTGGTATAGATTAAGTCATAACTTGCATTTTTTGTATACAATCTCTGCTTGTAATCAAGCACTGCTATATGGACTTCTATAATCAATTCCACAGTTACACAATCTTTCCTAAGCTCCCGTCCAGATACCTCTGGGTTTTAAATCCTTTATTGCCTTTTATAATTTTTCTTTTCATCTAAAATTAATTAGAGCACAGACTCCGTTGTCTTTTTCTTATTCCGTTCAGTTTTCAGGGTGCTTTTGTTCTCCACCTGAACAGAAGTCCTGTGAAGCTTTATTTAATACACTGCTCTCCTGCCTACAAGTGTAAACTCAACAAGAAGAGTGTCATGGCAGATACAGGGCAAAAACTATATAATGAAAAATAAGGAAACCTTTTGTCTTCTACTATACAAAAATACAATGTTATGATATTCAAGTGCACAGCAGTGGACTCATTAATTAAGATAATAAAAGCGATGTAATTAAGCATGACATAGATTCCTTTTATTAGCCCTTCTGTTGTCAAATAAACCTTTCAAACCCTGTAAATAAGCAAGCCAAATAATAGTTTCAATTGATATGCAGGGGATTTGAGTTACTTAATGCTGTAATTTTTCCCCTGATTTTCACTCCTTTAGAGCATCAGCACTAACTCTTGAAATAAACACATTGATTTGGCTGTATTGTCAGTGGGTCACTAATCAGAGAAATCATTGATTAGACAGTAATCTGACAATTAAGTCTGACATTGCCTCTGGTGCCCTGGCAATAGGAGGCTGCATTTTTCTTTAAACTCCGACCTTGACCTTGTTGTCTTCAACATCTGGAGACAGAAATCAGGATTCATGTTAAGGACACTCATCCTTGAGTTTTTTCCCCTTAGTTCTTTTGAGCTTGTTCTTTTGAGATTGTCATGCATTTTTCTGCATTTTTCTTCTTCTGAAAAAGCCACACCATTCCAGCACATAGCTGGCATTCTGACAGGTTAGGACACTTTAACCATTTCCTCCCTCACTTCCTGAAAACTGATTTTTAGGATTCATTCATCTAAATTACATGGTGGTGTTAGTTTATAAACCTTCATTCACACATGTATGTGTTTCCTACTTGTTTGCCTCTTGAGGGGCTCAGGATGTCACTCAATGGCTGTTCCAATTGTAAGCATTTCCAAGCTCCTTGAGCACAATGGCTCAGCCCAACCGATGTGCATCTGCAGCATTCATGGAGAAAGGGAAATGAAATGTGATGTTAATCTCCCTGGATAGCACAAGAATGAGTAATTCTTCCAATCTAGTAATAAGACACAATGTTAGTCTTGAAATTAGACACTTGGGCTACAGTCCATCATTAATCAGAAAAGCACTTGAGCATGTCTATACCTTTAGGCATGTACTCAAGTGTTTTGCTGCAGAGGAGTAGGCTAAAGTAAATGCTTAAATGATTCGTCGAGCCTGTGTTTCAACATGTTATTGTTAGCATTTGTATATAGCAGCAGGAGTGCATATTGCTTTCTACACAGAGACAGAATACTGTTATCACTCTGATTTCAGTGAATTAAATCAACATCACTAAGTGAACTCAGTCACATGAAGTTGTTTGTGCTGTCATACAAGAAATCCATTGTCACTCTGTGATGCAGGGCAAGTCAGTGATACCCCATCAACTCACCCAAAAAGAAGATTTCACTTATTACCATAAAATGTTCATCATCACTTATTTTCAGACCCAGCTATATTTTCCTGTAATTTAGAAACATGATCAGAAAGCAGAATTTAGTACTTAGATATTAGGAGGCATTCACCTGTATTTAGAAGAGACTTGCATTTTCTACTGTTGACCAAAAAAAATAAATCAACACTTAATTACTGCTTTTAATTTATCTCATGGCCCTCCATGAAATATAGATCAATATATAATGAGGTACTGCTATATCTGAAACCCAGAAGTAGAAGAATATAAGGTTAAGTTAGTATTTAAATATATATTTCAAGGCTTTTATCTTTTATCTTAAGTTTTCCCAATAAAACGAGCCTAAGTATAATAATTTTTAGGGAAAAAAGTTTTGAAGCATGCAGTAAATGGTCAACCTACATGGACCAGTGCTTAACTCAAAGTCTTCTGATATTAGTAAAGTACTGTTTTATTAAATTCTCACTCATCTCCTAAGAAGCCTATACAAGCATTAATCAGACTGCATGATGCATGGCTCCCACATGAATTGTTTGCTCTTAGTTCACATGTTCTGTTCCTTAAAAAATTTGAAGGACTAGGAGAGGAGGTGGCTTTCTTTTTGGAGAAACTAAACACAGAAGAGCTGCCAGAGGCTTCAGACTAAAGTAAGAGAGGAGGCAGTCACAGCAGGACCATGTCCTCAAACAACCAAGTGTCCTCTACTAGAGACAACTAGAGATAGGGAGCTCTAATTAGAGACAGGGAGCTCTAGTTCATTTACTAATAAAAATAGTTCATTGAGTCAGTGTTTCATGGCTGCTTTGGGGAGTTTACTTTTGGATGGAGGTTTATGTAGATACACCTCAGTCCAATAGATCCGGTTTCTGCAGCAGCAGGTATACACAATGCTGCAAAAACACCAGCGCCCCTCCCAACCAGAAAATACACTGCCTCCAGGAATCTGTTCCAGGTTCATGAAAATCTAGGGCACATTTCCACACACTAAGTTACTTTATTGGTACACACTAACACACTAAGTTACTTTATTAATGGAAAACTATAGACCTGTCACCACCTGCTAAAATATTTGTATTCACAAGGAATCGGTATGCTTATTCTTTATCAGAAAAAAAAGAATAAAGCTCTCTTAAAAAAACCCTCCAAAATATTCTACCCTGCGCTCACACACTGTTCTTCCACCTCACCCAGCCAGCATCCTACTGATATTGTTTACTGCATTCTGCTTACTTCACCTCCTTTTTAATCGGCCGTTCCTCAATAGAAAGCCATCAGATTTCCGTTTTTTCTTCAGTGATGTAGCAGTAGCCTTCACCATGTTTCTATTTTCTGCGATGAATATCCAATAGTAGAACAGTAGCACATTCAACACTATCATTTTCAAACAATACACAAGAGTAATAGATGCTAAAAATTGCCTCAGCCACACAGTATATTGTCAAAAAAAGATTTCTTAGAGCAAACACTGAGTTTAAATAAAAGGCGACATTGTTAATGAATATCATCAGCATGATAAAGTAATAGACCCTTAGACATTTCTCTATAGACCTACCTAAACAGATAGGCTTTATAAAAGAAAAGGATATTTTCCAAGAAAAAAAAATGGTAGAAACTGAAGTTTTATAATACCTTTTGCCTTTTCTCCAGCTCCTGTCTACTATAGTTTTATATCCAAATATTTGTATAACTTCTTTGGTTTAATTTTGAAGTACATAGTGATAAAAGGTATAAGCACAGCTTCGAAAATTTTTCCCTCCCTCATATTAATTTCACCTAATATTGCCCAGTACCTGGCACTGAAAGGTGGAAAATGAATCACTGTAATTAGAAAGCGATATTACCCTAGGTGTCTTCATATAGGAGAAAACATGAACAACAGTAACAAAAAAATGATTCCCCTCCAAACTAATCCTTGGAATGAAGTAAAGTTGTCATGCAGAAAGACATCTGCCAGAAAAGCATTTAAAATATAATAATTTAAGTGATTAATCTAATATACTTCTTCTGTCAAATCCCAGTTACCAGAATGACAAAAAAGAGTGAGGTATTTCATTCACTGCAGTCTTGCACAAATTCCCACCCTACTGCACGCAATACTGCGGACAGAACAATAATCACCACTCAATTAAAAATAAATAAATAAATAAAATGGTGGCACTCAAGCCATCCTTCCTGTAGCAGTGCTGAAGTTAGCATATACTTTTGGCTGGATACTACAGTCTCATCTGGCTATTGCTGACCTAAGGTCAGTAACGTTAAGGTCCTATTTATATATATATAATAGGAAAGAACAGTCATTTTCTTGAGCTGTCCAAGAACAGAATCCATCAAGCAGTTCCTCTCAGAGAGCTGCAGAGCATGCAAGTAAAGGCACTAGATTCATACTGGTTTTGCCTATGCTGTATATTAAAACCAAAGTGTTATTTACAGAAATACACAAACTAATAACTCATCTGTAATATTCACCAATAAGCAGCACTGGCAAATACCCAGTTATTTGCAACAAGTAATCATTTTGGTATCATTTACTCTTCTGATTCACAAGCCAAAATGCTTAACATTCCAATTGACAGGTCTTTGTCATTATTATTCATTATGCTTTGTTAAAGCCATTTAATCATGTGCAGGACCCTACAAAGGATTTCTTCCCCTTTCTCTTTATAACAAACATGCTTTTTGAAGGCAAGCTTGCATAGCAAATAACTTATCTGATAGAAATAATTACAGACAGCAAGAAGGGGGAAAAAATCTAATCTGCTGGGAATTGTTCTTTGCTTTCATTGTCCTGCAGCACCATTTTACCAGAAAGTGCTCTGAATAATTTAGGCGCTGCTAATATGATTGCAATGTCTTCTGATGTTCACCACAATTGCTTGAGGTCACCATGCTATCTGGTTATATTTGATGCCCAAGGAAAAAGGAAGCTCTAAAACTGAAAGCAGCCTATCAAGTAAGAAAGATCGTTCCAGTTGAATTTTGAGAGATTTTATAGGCCACTTAAGGTGTACAGTAAGGACAGAAAAATTCAGATGACATTCAGGAAGATGATGACTTCAGAGGTTTATTTCAGTAAAAACACAAAAAGAGGAAATTGATTATTACTTTTGCATTTTCCCTGTCTATGCTTCAGAGTCATAGAATTAACTAACCTGTCACTTAAGGCAGTAAAGAAAAGCTGTTAAAAACATTAAGTTAGAAAGCCATCTTCTCCTTGCTTTAACAGATTAGCACTCTGGGGTACGGTACTGTACTCTACCCTATTCAGCCATCACATGGATAGCTGAACCATGAGCTTTCAAGTCTTTGTTCCCTCCAAGAAAGCATTTAAATTGAAAGATTAGTCACTTTCAAAATTACAAATAGCAGAGGATGCTATATAAAAGCTTTTCACTTTCTTCTAGGTATATGAAGAAATGCACAAAGGGGCATCCAGCCTCAGTCTTAGAAAAATACTGTACTGTGAGCTGCAACACTACTAATAACCAAACTTGTTGTGTGCCAATCAAGCAAATAAGAACACATACGTGAAACGCTTGTTCTGAGATTCTTTCTCAGTTTATTTGCTTACAATTAGACAAAGATTGACTTAGGATAATGCATGAGTTTCATCTAGCACCACTTTCCTATGGGAGCTAAGGTAAGCCAAATTAAGTTAAGACCCATGGAAGGCATAAAATACTCATGTTTTTGACAGTATTTTACACTTAATTAGTATTGATATTTTCTACTCAAAGAGAAATCTGGTTCTCATTGCTTTTGAATAATCCATGGTTGAAGTGGCAGGTAATAAAAGATGGAAGACTTGTTGACTGCTGTTAGTGAAAAAAAAAAAGTAAGTTGGATTTCCACACATTTTCAAGCCTGCTCCTTCACAAAGCAGCTTACTCTATATGTTAAAATTATGATAACAGAACAATCTCTAAGGCTTTCAGTAGCTGAAGAGGCATGATTTCCCTCTTTCATACTTAAGAAATAGTCAGTTATCTCTATACAGCTAGATACAGTGCCTTCAGATTAGAAGAAACCACCGGTGGAAATATCTTCACCACCACATGCACCCTAACCCCAAGACATACAACAGTCAGGGAGGAAAAAGATAATAATAATAATAAAACAGCTAAAGTAAAGCAGCACAAACATGTTTTCTCTGAGCAACCTGCTTGCTACCTTGAGTACCACTTTACTTCACCTGTATCTAAAGGTCTACTGAAGACCACCTGCTCAGGTCAACAACTTTCCAGCTTTCTTAACTCAGCTTCTTCATATACTATAGAAACATTCATGACAACACTTTACATTTGTATGAGGTACAGCAAGCCCTCCAGAGCCAATGTTGCTCAGGCAGAGGAGCTTGCCTCTTCCACCACCTTACATCATCATCATCATCATCATCATCATCATCATCATCATCATCATCATCATCATCATCATCATCATCATCCCCCCCCATCCCGCCCCCCCCACCCCCACCTTACATCACTCCCACCCTATAAATAACCTGCTCTACCCCCTCTTAATCCCCACTACAACTCCTATCACCCAACATTCACACCCACCTACCTTTGTTGCCCGTTAAATAAGGCCTCCAGTTGCTCCTGGGTGTGTCATTATTCATAATACTTGCTTGGTTTATTTTAAAAGCTTCTAATACCCAGCATTGTTTAGCACTTCTCTTTCAAATATGAGCTCATTCCTACAACTGTTTCCTCAAGAATTTTTATTTTCTTTTTTTTTACATAAGGATAAGGTGTTGTACTAACTAGTCTCAGGAGTCTATGTTCTATTTGATGCCTAGATTATGGAAAGGAAAAGGATTTTGCATTAGGCTTTTGTGGTAAAGCTCCAGTAGCAGGGCTGGTCTGTGAGGGGCCTAGTCAGTGGCCAGGTTCCACAGGGTACAGCTGAGCCTGTCAGCCCCAGGTGTGTCCCCTCTGTGGAAAATCTATCTAAGGAAGGAAAAAAATCTTCACTGATAGTGAAGAGAACAGTGTGAGGGGACAGCCCTGTGAGCACTGACCTGGGAGAAGGCAGTAGGGTGCTGCAGGTGGCAGGGCGGCCATTTCCCTGTGCCTGAGGAGAAGCCACCAAGAGCGGGCTCCTGACAGGAGCTGCAGCCTGAGGAGAGGAGCCTGCGCTGCAGCGGGGTTGTCCTGGAGGAGCTGCAGGCTGAAGACAGCAGCCACGCTGGAGCAGGGGACGAGTGTGAGGAGGACAGAGCGACAGACAGGTACTGCTGTGTGGTGACCCAGCCCTCAGGGGGGGCTCCTCAGGGAGGCGGGAGGAGATGAGGAGGAGGGTTGAGATGGGGGGGGGGGCGCGGTATTAGTTTTTGTCTTTGCTTCTCACTGTCCTATACCATTTTAATTAGTGGTAAACTAACATAAATTTCAATTGGTACATCTGTTTTACCTGTGGTGGGTAGTGTAAGTGATCTCCTTGTCCTTATCCTGCTTTCTCTCCATGGGAAGGGGACAGGGTGTTACAGCGGCTGCGGCACTCAGGTGACCAGCCAAGGCCAATCCCCGGCAGGTTCTAAACTAGTCAACTTGAAATCTTGCTCTTTAGGTACATCTTTGCACTACCAAGCTCTGTTTTAATATATTCAAAACATAACTGCCCAAATTGGAAGCCAATTAGAAAGTCTGTTTCTGTTATTCCTTTTTCCCTGGAGCTGAGAGTATCTGTGGACTTAATGTTACTTATCTACACAGAAATGAGGTGTTTGGAGGGATTTTCTCAAAGTGAGCACCCTCCTGCTGTTAGAGTCGCAGTGGAGTAGTTTCAGTTGCTCATGCCAGCTACAACTAAGGACTGGCTGAGATGAGAATTGTCACAGCTGCTGCAAGATGTTGTGCATTCACCTGCATGCTGGGGAAATCCTGGGAAGGGCAATGTAAGCATGGGCTGTGAATGGGATAGTTGCATTCTCAGTCCCAACTTGTATGGGGATTAATTCCTGAGTTTATTCACTTAATTCACTTAAATGCAAAAAAAAAAAAAAAAAAAAAAAAAAAAAAGTAAAACTTGCAATTAAATTGTTCACTCTGAATCATTTGCTTCGACTGAAGGGTGTGCTGGTGGGTGGTTGGCTCTGTAAGTGTAGTAACAGAGACTGGCTGGAAGTTAAAGATTACTATTTTGTTATTAGCATGATGTGTTCAGAACTAGTGATTAGTCTTAAGTGCTGGATGTCGGGCACTTCGGAGCTGTTCAACAGTGAAAAGCAAATCTTTCTGCTAGACCTCTTGCTAAAGGCTGTTTTTTGTTGTTAGATTTGGGGAAATAAGAGGTTCCTTTAAGAAGACCATTGCTTTGTGTGATGAATTGCCTGACTATCAGTGACTCACTTTTTTAATTTGGTGTGATCTAGAATGTTACAGTAGGAACCTCAAGTCATCCAAGCTACTAAGGTGTCTGTGAACACTATGTGCCACTATTTCAACGCAGTCTTTTAGATAATTAATCCACATTGTATTTATCCCTGATGTGTTTTTTTTTTTTTCTTGGCTTTGTTTTTTACATAAAAAAGAAAGGAGGGAGAGGAAGGTGTCTGTAGCAAAAGTCCTGGAAGGAAAGCTGCGAGAGATGTGTGTGGTCCCAAGAGCAAAATCCTGAACCTTACCAGTATCTTGTGATGCACTATTTAACACTGCCATCAAATGGCCAAATATATTTATTATTGTACAATGGCATTTCAGCTGACCATCTGTAACACTTGTATTTCTAGGCAACCCAACTGAATCACGCAGGCTAAAAAGCAAAACAACAATGGCTTTCCACTTTCAGGGTTCGATGGAAATACAAGCCTGATCCTGCAGCTAGCTTCAGAGTGAGGAGAGTTTGTATACTAGGAGATGTCTCACTGGTGCCTACAGGGCTCTATGCAGATACAGGAGTTCATTCAAGTGGATTCATTCATAGGATCCAGACTTGTTCCGTCTATGGTGTAAATATACATCTTAGAATTCAGAAAATTACTGAATTTTGTTGTTCCTTGGCATGACAGTTGTTTGCAACTTCAATGCTTCTCTCCCTAAGAGGCAATATTACTGAATGTTTGCATTGTCCCCCAAATTGTTTACTAAACATGCAAAGCAGATATAGAATGAAATAATGTAAGTTAAACATGGTCCCTCACAGCAGAGGCAGATGAGCAAGTATAGAAGAAGCTACATACCAGTGCGCAACATAATAAGGAAATAGACCAAGTTTAATTGTTCTGTCACAGGCAGGTTTTGACCAAAAGCTTTGTGGGGCCTCTGGGTGAACTAGGCAACTCTATGTCCAGCAGTGAGCCCAGGTGGAAACCATGCCTGTCTGCCTTCCTGTACTCATAGCCACTGCTGAATAGCACCTTGCTGGCATTTTCTACTTTGCTGACTCTTGGATCTGCTCCAAGAATAGAATTACTATACACAACCATTTTGCATTCTCAGTACGGACCTGTGTAAGTAGTGGATCTAAATACTATATGCGTTTAATGTAAGCTGTCCAACTGCCAAACTTGTAGTTCAGTAATCTCTCAATGCCAAGAAGTATCAAAGGTATCTTTTCTGCTCTGTATTAGCTCTGGTAATTAGTGTTTTGCCATAACACTCTGAGGGTGGTAACATCAGTTTTAATTCTAGCTACTTTAAGAGCGTCTTGGAAAACCTCACAAAGCTAGAGCAGACCATGCTTTTCTCTCTGGGTGTTTGTCACGTTGTTCCCTAATGCAAGATTTCAAAATTCAGTGGTGTCGAGGGTATTTGTGAGGTGTGGTTGAAACATCCCTACTATAGCTTTGTCTAAGTCTGTCTGTGTCAACAAAAGCAGCCTTTTGTAGCTGTTCTGTCCAAGACCTACAGGCTTCATGGATGGTATACGTGTTCATCTGGCACTGGTGCAAAACCTGTCATGGTATGGCAGCTCCCTGCCACGGTCTGACAGTCTGTCTCGGGGAAATGCATGATATCTTTAAAAATGTTTGGCCTGTTGTCTTAGGGTTTGTTTTTACTTTTTTCTCTGTACAGCTTCAGACCTCAGAAATGATGAGTCAAACATTAGCTTTAGGTTGTAGAAATACCACCAATCCATAACATAGATCATTGGCACTGTAACAAAATTGTCTTGATGAGACTCGGGGTCTGTGTTGCCTTTCAAAATGTTGCCTTTAAAAAAAAAAAAACAGTTTTCTATATTAAGGGGCAAATGAGATGAGCATAGTGAAGGACAATGTATTTAATCTGTAATGAACTTTGAAAGTTCTACCCAGGATTATAAACACTTGTTGACTGTCAGTTATTAATGATGGGTATAGCGTGTCACTTAAAATCTACTGGATGAGCATGATGAAATTGCTAGTTGATAGTATCTGCTAGCAAAGACTTTTCAACCAAATAATGTATTAGAAGTACATTTTTTTTTTCCTGTTTGTACTTAATGCTTTATGCAAGAGATCTTTTGTGGAACCACCATGAACTTGTCAAAGTTACGGTCTATTTTTATAAATACAAAGAGCCTTAGCAATTCCTCAATGTTACTGTTCACCTGAGTTCAATATAAAGTATCTTTGAACTTCTTGTGGATGATGGGGAACACAGGAGATCACATCTTCTGTAACTCTAGAAATAATCATCCTGCAGTCTTAAAATAAAAATGCATTTAATCTCGAAGTTCTCACTTGCATTTCTAATGGTTTACTCCTTGCTTCTGTAATTCACTTCTGAAGGGCCTCATCCTGGGCAGGTGCTCTGACAATTGCAGTCCTCATTTTCTGTTCTTGGTGAATACTTTCAGGACAAATTGATATGGATATAATATAGATGTAGACTTTTCTTCCACAGCACTTCTCTCAGCTGCTGCAGAGAATTTCCTCAAACACTTTCTGTCCTAATCTCAATTTACAATATACAATATTAAGACTGGAGGAGAAGAGAAAAAAAAAAAAAAAAAAATCTGTCTGCCACATGGGTTTTAAGAGGCAATTAATGGTTTATAGTCAGCTTTAGTGACTACTCCCACCTTTTATATGCAACTGTTTATTCTCAGGAAGATGGTTATTTTCTTTTTATTGCCCATATTCCATTCAGTCCTCTTACCAGTCTGAAAGAAATGGACATCTCCCCAGTGCTTTTTTTGATGGTATTCATTGCTTATTTACTATTAGTTTTATACTTATTAATGTAGCATCTCATCTCCTAATTATTTTCAGTTAATTGCTTGAACTGGAAGTGACTACTATCCAACATCTGTGCGTCTGTGGACATCTTTGTGTGGTTGCACACATACAGTAGGGTTTTTCTGCATTGTTCACAATTCAGAGTGGTCAAAGACTCCTTGTGGTCTGGAGAAAACATGCTGATAAGTATGAGGATTAAGAACAGTTTTTTGTGGGTCACTTTTATCCCAACCACATTATGGTAAACAAGCTGTGTTTTAAGCAAGCTCTAACCTTACAGATTTAGCTCCTCTGGTGCTTTGCAGTGTTGGTCTTGCTCCTTTGACAGATCAAAATGTCACCTGTGTAAGGCGGATGCCTTGAAATTAATCAAAATGGCATTGTAGGAAAGCAACTGTCTTGCACATTTAATCCCCATAGTGAGATTCCTTTATTAGTATAAGCTATGAATTTAGCAGTTTGCCTCTGCCCTACAGCTAACCTTTCAGTGCCAGTTTCGCCTAACAAAAGGTGAACTTTGGGCTGGGTGCCCCTACTTGGCCCATCCCTTCTTATCTTAAAAATAGGGGACAAGTTATTAATGCGTTGTGTTCTTTCTATACTACCTAATCAAAATAAATTCCAAACTTCATGTAAAAGTTCCTAGCAATTCCTTATTTATTTTTCAGATTTTAAAATGGTCCTGTCAATTTCTTATGTCAAAAAATGATAATGAACATCCTTAATTATCCTTAATTCTGTTCATGACCGATTTGTATAATGTCAACCACCTCTTTTATTGATTGCCATAGATTGCTTAAATATTTATTTAGGAAAAAAATATATATTTTAAAAGTGAAGCTAAAAACAAATAGGCAATGAACACTACCTCCCTGCTAACCTGCTAAAAATGAATTCTCCATTTGAAAATGGGTAACCTTTTGCTGCTGTCAGTGTGATGCTGCCTAATGCTTCACTGTAGATAAGAAATCACATCAACCCACTTATACTGCAATATATCTCAAGCTGCTGGGGTTTGCTTTCAAGTCATCACCTGGTACATTGCACAAAGCTCATGAGAAACTAAGTTAATTGTCTCTGTCCATCTTTGTCCTTGTCATCTATTTATGAAAATGATGGCAGGTCCTCTGCAGAGTTGGGAAAGGAGTGTAGATAAATCTGTGGGCTGAAACTGCCCAGTATATCACACTTCTGTCTTTAAGGTCTCTCCATCCCTGATTTACAATTATAAAACACCAAAAGTCACAGGAAAGTCTTCCTAATATTCCTTAAAGGAGTGGTTAACTGGTTTTATCTTCACAATTTATATGCTTTTGAGTGAGTAATCTCTCCCTGCACGTTCTGAATTTCTCTTCTTTTGACCAGAGTGCCCTCTGTGTCCAGAGGGTGACCATTCAGGTAATTCATTTTTACTTTGCTCTGAGCTGAATACTGACAAGTGACATGATCTTCAGGGATAATTACAATGGATAGCCCAATCTAATCCACGTTAGATAGAAAATGCAATGTCTTCAGAGCTACCACAGACAAATCCCATAAATGAATTCCTCCGAAAAGGTGCTATATACATGTCAAGAGGCTGTGGAAAGCTCAATGTAATGCTAACAGACTTGTTGGGTCGTTCAGTTAGAGGGAAGGGAACTAGATCTTCAGCTAATGCAAAGTAGCCTAATTCTGTGAAAATCAATAGTGCTCCTCTTGCGTCAGTGGAGGATCTTTTACTTCCCCTTGTGGGTTTGGCAGGCATCAGTCTGACTCCTTCCCAAGCTAAGCATGTGAGCAGAGGCACACCATCCCACCTCTAAAGGAGCAGAAACCTTCCCTAAGGCCTTCAGCTGCCTTTCAGAAGATGGGCCTCCAAACACGGGCACCTGAGCCCCAGCTCAGCACCCAGGGGGCTCATGCGCTGATAATGGCACTCCATCAGGTTAGTGGCATTAGGGTAGCTGAATGAGGCCTGTTTACACCCACCTCAAGTGACAGAAGAAACTGCAGCTATAACTCAAATTTCCCCTTTATTCTGAAGCCATTCTAAGTGCTAAACTGACTTGGCTTCCCAATGGTGCCCAGTTTGTTATAAGTTGAGCAGCACATAGTGGTGCCATGCTTATTTTCTTCATAAATTAGAAGTACAGTTTGGGTCTATAAGGGGAGTACGTATTACATATCCAAGCGTACAGAAACAGAGCACCCGTGAGAGCTGAGAATGGCTTCAGAAAACAATCTATAAATCTCTGGTGTTATCTTTCTGACAGCCTCCTAATCTCTGCAGGTTGTTAAGAGCTGCATTAAACTAGCCTGTCATTGATCCCAGCTCTCACATCTTCTCAAAGAGATGCACTTCCTGTGATCAATTAGAAAAAGAGGCAACAGCTTCTTAAAAGCATCTTTACAACAGTGCCCTGCAATAACATATCTTCCCAATATGTGTATTTCTGACATCTACATCATACCTTGTCAAAGTACAGCCAGCATTTGCACCAACAACATAATTCAGTCTTCTGAAACAAGTAAAAAAAAAAAAAAAAAGCTTGGATTCCTCACATAGCATCATCATTCTCAACTCCAAATTCAGCCCCAAGAGAAACAGCTATATTAAAACAGTGGTTGCAGTTTCTTGCCATTTATTTAATTTTGAGTGTTAAAGAAACTCTGAATGGGAAGTAGCTTCCTATCAGCAACTTAGGGGCATAAACAGAACATGAACCTTCTATCTTCGTTCAATTTCTGTGAAAGGAGTGTGTCTTGCTGTCCAATTCCTCTTTGTTCCACACATTATTTAGTATGAAAATCCTTCCTCTATGAAGTCCTGTGTATTATTTCCAAAGTTATTTATGCATGATGGACTAATTACACTGCTATTATGGGATTTATGTTCCTATTGCATTCTCTTGTAGTACCTGGAGAAGGTGAAGTTCCTCTTTATTCCACTTCCAGCCAGGTTAAAGTCTCACTGTGTTGATGAACTGCAAAATCTCCTGTAAAAAAAAGGAGCCTGACCCAAAGAGGTTACAGTGCAAGTACAGGAAGATGACCAGCTGCCTGGTTTCACTACAGGAACGTGAATGTGGTTGGGGGGGAAGAATGTGCAGAGAAGAGAAGTAATATTATTCTGTTGCTTGATACAAGATATTCTGGAATGAACATATAAAGTAGCATTTACTGTATCACAAGAATCAAGGCTTGACTTTTATGCTCTTCCTCTTCTTTCTTTTTTCATCTTTTTTTGTTTGTTTGTTTAAAAATTAGAGATTGACCTTTCAACTACTATGGTTTTTAGTACTTGGAATAGTCTGTCTCCTTAAGAGGGAAATAGTGGAAGGGAAAGATAATGATCTTCTGAATTTAAAATATCATTGTCAACATTTGTTCAACTGTGGCAAGTTAAAGTAACACAAATTCTCCTGGACTGGTTTTCCATTTCACATCTTTGCAGTCACTGACACTGACAAAGAAAGCCAATTTGTGTGCCTCAGCTTTTAGAAATTTTAGGACAAGGCTTTCTAAAATTGCAGCAAAAGGATGGATCTGTTTCAGCGTGCACTTGCAACACTCCATATAATTAGCAAGCTAAGCGGTAGTGCTGTATTTAGCTCACTAGCTCTTAAATGGAGTTACTTTCATTTGTTTACTGAATGTCTCTACCCACTAAAGGCTAATGAACTAGTAATGGATCTGTCAGAAAACGGAAAAGACAAATACCTCTAAATGTTGCTATTATAGCCTAAGAATGTGACTATTATTGTTCCCCTAACTCATGATCTTCATAAGAAGGAAGGCGGTGAGATATTTGGTATTCAATGGGTGTAAGGAACCACAGGCATAATTTATGTACTGATGGAGTGGAAGGGAGGAGAGTAGCAACCCTCAGGAAACTATACAATAAGCCAGCATATTCTTCCTGCATATTTTTGCTACTGCTTTTCCGTCTTGAGTTCATGCTTCTGTGTGAAGTATATTCATCTTCCCAAATCTTGTATGCTACGTAAAGGCTGAAAGTCTTAATCAAAAGCAGTGTCCTGCTGTGTTAGATACTGCAGATACACAAAGACGTTCAGGACTGGAAAAGCTTACAGCGGAGTGAATCTCCCTGGTCTTTATGGGCAGGGAAGAGGCACAGAAGGGAGCTTTGAGTCTCCTTTTTCTCATGTGAAGACCTGTACTGAAAAAAAAAGCTACAGCCTGGGTTATGGGACTTGAAAAAGAGCAGAGCCTGGGCAACTTTTGCTGGCTCCATGTGTCATCAGCTGGATGGACTGGGCACAAAAGATCTGGATATACTTGCATTTCATTCTCCAGTAACTGTAGCAGGAGATTCAAACCCCGCACAGAAAAAAAACACTTTGGGTTCACTGTAGCAACTGATGGAAGGATGTTTCTTCAGCACTTTGAGTACTGTTACAGAGGGTAAATTAAAGTTGATACCATGGAAGGGAAGTGCATGGATGAAAGGATTTACAGGTCTTTTCTTGACTCTGCCTTTTACACACAATAGTTTAGTCTGAGGTTGCTTTGCGTGTTCGTGATGTGTTCTTCAAAAAGCACCTGTTTTTCCAATTTAAATTCGTGGTCCTATTTAACCAGATGGGATACCAACGCCCATTCATCTCCTTCCTTCCTAGGACTATCCTCTGTAGAGTTGTGACCCTAATATCAGTGCAGGCTGAACAGAAGAGAAATTATCTGCAAAAAAAGTCAGGTCCTTGGCTGTACACTGAAACACAAATGGTCCCCAAACTGTTGCAGGTGAACATTATAGCTTGGAAGTATTTGGGATTTAGGGTTATTGTTCCCTTGTTCCCTTGCTAGGCAACCGTGAATAATCACACTATTTGCAGCTAATTTTCTAATCAATCCTCACCTTTGCTTATATCAACACAGTCTGTTGTACAAATTTCCATGGGGTGGTCCTTGCTTACATAAAGCCTGAATTCATCTATGGGCTACATTTACACTTTTCTGTGAGTCAGAAAGCAGATCAAATGTCAAAGTAAATTACATTTCACCTGCTTGAAATTCAACAGTTGAAGCAAAGGGGCAGGCAGGTGCTTGAGCCAGTCAGATTGTAAACAGAGGGTTTAAAGAGTAAATGCAGCATTTATACAACAGCCAAGTGATGGAACTTCTATCACTAATTTCACAAGAACTTTGACCTGGGGAATGTGAAAATAACACAGGCCACCTGCTGCCTGGGAGTTATACTTGCTAAATTTGGGGAGTTTGAGCATTTTTGTGAACTAATATTCTGTTCTTAGTGATCTACATCACTAGATTTGACCCCAAATGGGAAAGCAACCAAGAAAACCTGACTGGGCAGGCTGTCTTTAGTTGAGCAGGTTAATGTGAAGTATAATCATTCAGTTCAAAGCTTATATGCAGATTTGCCACAGCAGTGCAAGCACACCCACAACTGCATTTAGAATAACAGCACTACTAATGTTTTAATGAATTAAATTAAATCATTCCTGCCTTTAAAAGTAGTGATTAAATTCCATAATATTCATGCATTGGAAAGGTTCTTCTGTCTGGCTCATACCACCTCTGTCATTTAGAGACTAATGTTCCTGCAGATATGTAAAATTTTCTATTATGTGGTACAATCTTAGTATTTTTCTCTAGCTTTATTCCTTCCCTATATACCTTGATTTCTCTACCCCAGACCCCACTGTTAATGTTACTCTGCACTTTTTTTTTAATTGGGGATTATATTTATGACCTTTGTTTTTTTCACAGTCGATGTGGTACTATTTCATTTCTGTGCATCTGGAGGCGGGGACTGGGTTAGACAGTCTCCTGTGTCTGAGCTCAGATCTAGACAAGCACAGAGGAAGCAGAAGAGCCTCTTGGCTCTCAGCTGTCAGACCTTTCCCTGTTTGAGACATCAAAGCTGCTACTTCATGCTCGAGCTTGCACAAACTGTTAGAAGTTCAAAATCTGTGGCTACAGGAGTAGGTCAGTGCCTTACCTGATACTGTTTGCCACAGTGAGGACCCAGGGCTTGAACATGTCTCTGAAGTCTTTACTCTGATGGGAGATGTTTGTACTGACCACCTGAAGATAGTTCCCAGTTTCCTCAGCTGCCTTCAAGGCATGAGGAGTCTGGGTGTGGTTACAGGATCTAGCTCACCACTGCTGTTTTCTGGGACAGGGGTAGATGACCTAATTTTAATGAAGTAGAAGCTAAAGAACCTAATCAGACCCTTAGCTTCTCTTTGAAGTGTGGCATGACTTAGGAAAACGTTCAAGTCATTATTTAAAGTCTGATAATGAGGAGACTTACTTCCCTTTTGGAGAAAATAAAAAAGGAAAAGTTGCTTATCTCTTGAAATCAGGTTGCTGAGAGTCCCTCTTGCAGAAGAACATAAGATTGAGGATAAAAAAGTATGTTTCTTTATCCCCAGAAGACAGTAATACATCCCTGACAGCTGTAATTGCTCTCCACCCAACTATGTGCATAGCTGATGTTTAAAAAATCAGCATGGTATTTAGGGGCTGTTATGAAAATGGGCTTTAGTTACTCAGCAGTCCATCATGACTAATTCCAAGCTTAGTCCAGTATTTCCTGAAAAAAAAAAAAAAAAAGTAGTATTTCTCCAAAGGTATGCTAGCCATTGTCCTTTCTGAAGCACTCTGTAGTTTTAACTCGGTAGGCATAGACATAGAATTAAGTCATGTCATGCATCGCTGTGAGCTCTGTCTGCCAAGAACTGAGCTCTGGTCCTGTTACGGTGTGTAACTTTCAGCCTGTAAAAATGTTTTAACACAGCTATTTGCAAATACTGACACATCTTTATGAAGAAATTTTTGTGACTCCCTTCCTTTCACCCATACAACTTTGACACCTCTAGGCTCCATTCTTCTGCAGTAATTCGCTTCCCTTTGTGTCTCACTTCCTTTTGGATCCCAAATCATTCCTATAGCAACAAAGCACAGTTGCTAATTAGGAAGAGCAATGCTAGGAAATAATAATGCATCTGACAGACACTTTGCTCCTTTTGGAAAGACAGCTTACTTCCACTGTGCCCCACTTCATTTCTTTTCCCCCCATCTGTTCCTGATGAAAACAAGGTGGATGGTGCGGTGACGCAGATGCAATCCGCGCCCCAGTTGAGTAGACCCTCATCCTGCACCAAGTCAAATCAGGATCAGTCCCAGCCATAGCTTCACTTGTAACCAATCTGTTTTCATGTTAAATTTGAAAGTAGTATGGAAAAAGCTGTTTGCTTCCTGTAAGCTGGAAGATCCTGTCCTCTCTGATCCACGGTGTGGTGACTTCTGTTTTGAACAAGCTCTAGTAGAATATTTTTTCATTGTTATAAAGGACCCAAGCTGTTAGAAAGCAGACATGTATTTTATTCAGTATGCAGTAAAGACCAGTGATGACTATTTATATCATTGGCCATTAGGTGACTAAAGTCAGACTAATGTAGGCAGAATTTGTCAGAAGATGTCGTTCTTTTTGTTTCACTAATGTCAGCAAAATAATTAAATGTTTAAAGTAACATTTAATTTTATATGCGTGCACACTTGTTATATTTTGCATATTTTGTTCATTTAGCGTATAGAATTACATTTTTAAAACAAATGCAAATGTTCTGCCACACTTTTGGCTCTAATGTCCAAAATAACATCTATTCTCTAACGAGATAAATATTGATTCTATCTTGGAGCAGCTTTGTGATATCTTTACTGTCTCCTAATTTTTTTAAAAGTCATAAAAACGAAAACACCATGGAAGCTGTAGTTTTTGGAAAATCCCCCACAATTTCAGTTTTAAAGTAAATAGGCTGTTTTCATGGCATGTGCAGAAGTATTGTTAATATTAGGCTTCCACCATAAGGCTCTAAAAGTCATAGATATTTGGTAACCCTTAGGAAGCCCGCAGACCACCTGTGACAGGCTGCAGGGTTCCTTTTATTGTGTGACATTTTGAATTGGACTGTGGGCTGTGGTCAGTATTCATGCAGAGTTCTTTAGCCTTATTTCTAAGTGATAATGTTGCTTGCATGGTCTTTGTCTTTTGAGAGGCAACGGCCTGATTTTTTTATGAAGATGGTAGAATAATTGAAAATATGTAATATTTCAAGCATGCTTGGAAGTGAGCATCTGTAGCTTTAATAGTTGATTTATTGTTCTTCGAGCTTGTATTTTCATACCTTACATTTTTCATGAGTAAATTTGTTTTGTAACCGAGTTTGCAAAAGTGTCTTATACAGTCTGCATACACTATCATAATAATAATAAAAAAAACTGCTTGTGTCAGGTACAGAGGGCTTTAAGATACTCAGATCTTGAGCCAGAAGGTATACATTATGTGCTTTGTCAAAGCCTAAGATGCTTCAGAATGCAAACACTATAGATATCTTCTAATGTCAAAATGGAGGGTTTCATGGAGGGTTCCTTAGTGCTTTTGATTAGGGATCTGTTTTGTCACTTTCTAGTAGTTTTTCTTGTTTTCTTGACTATGAAAGCTTCAGTTTTATGAACTAGGAAGAAAAGTTCTATGGCTTCTAGTAACTCACAAAAGGTCTTCCTGAAATCTGAAGTCCTAAGTCAGATCTTGCTATTTGTCTTGTCTGCTTGTCTGGCATTAGCTTTCTTTGTGAGTTAAAAGTTGCACTGTCTTCTAACAAATTTTAAAGGCCATCTTCAAGTAAGGGAATTTAGGTAATGCTGATAAAACAAAGCAGAGCGCCTCCAGAATATCATAGTTTAAAATGCTGCCCTTTTGAAAATTTAATGCAAGAATAGGGGAAGATTTGATGTGCTAGCTCGAGCACTCAAATACTGCTGGGAACTTTCTAGGTGTCAGTGCAGGACTTCTCCTCTGGCTGCACAGGGGGCAGTGCTGGCCTAAGTCAGACATCAAAGTATTGTGATGAGTTACAGCAAGATCGATAGCGCTCTGCAAGTACGCAGACTGGGAAGGCATGTTTTCGCTCAGATTTCAGGCTGCACTGCTCTTCCACACAGCATGGGTTCATGATAGCTCTGCGAGAAACTAACGCATCCAACGTGCAAGAGAGGTACCTGTTTCTAGCTTTAACTGAACCAAGGTGGCTGAAATGGTGAAACAAATGTCACTGCTTCCAAGGCTTCAGCGTGGTGCTAGTGTTCTTGTGTGCAGAAGGTGGGAAATGTCCACATTAATGTGGCCAATGCAGTCAATCAGAAGCTGGCATTGCACGTGATCTCACCATGGTCAGACAGATCATTTGAAGAAGGATACATAATGCCAGAAACCTCAGCCACAGGTTGCACACAGCATGGAACGACTCCCAAACCAAAAAAATGTGAAAAAATGTGGAAGCAAAAAAGCATTCTAGAAACAGATGTCAATTAAGCATGTAGCTTATATCTCCAGGGCAGTATAGACTGTGACAGAGAATAACAACGTTAACTGAAGAAATTAACAGCTCCCCAAGTCCTCTGTTTGCAATGCAAAGACTACAGTTCTTCACCATGGATGGTGCTTAGATTAAATAGCTCTTGTTAAAAAAAAAAAAAAAAAAAAAAAAAAATCTCTGCATTTGGTGTCTGTTTCCTCTTCTCATTATGCTATTACATCAGCAGCTCTTGACAATTTAATGAATTAGGTACAGTAGAAACACACTTTCCACCCATGTTTGATTGATGTGATGGGAATCAGAACTAGCAGATCTAATGTGAGATGGTGTTGCAATGGAAACTCAAAGGTATCTGAGCAGTGAAGAGCTCTAAAATGTGATAAGGAATTTCCCTCAAAGATGGTATGAGTGAGTATTCAGAGTATACGTGTGAAATGATCCATGGTCCTTGGAGTAAGACTGAAAACTTGAAACAGAAATTAAGTATGGCGTTGTCCTCTTGACAGCACTTGGGACAGAGCTCAGAATCTAGAGGGGCAGGGATTTCTCAATACATCTGGAATACAAATCCTTAGTCTGATCACATCTCAACAAGATGTTGTGGGTCTAGACCTAATAATCACAAAATGTATAATTTAATCCTAACGTTTTTAAAGCTGTGTAGTTCAACTAGAGTGGCCAGAACAGCAAACCTAAGGACAGCTAAATAGTACAGGTTGAATAGGGGAGCTCATCAGTGAATAAATGGCAGACTTGGAAAGATATGCCACTTACTCGAAAAAATGAACTTATCTCTTAAATTTGGCCAGCATAGCTCCCTTTTCCTCAATAGCTGATGGCATTTTAGGTTGTGCTTGTTTTTATTCACTGTCAGTTCTTGCCACTCATTTCCTGGAAAAAGAGGTTCTGTAGAAATCCTTGTCGTAACATCTTCTCCCAAACTTTGTAAATGTAAGGGGTAGCAAAGAGGGAAAACACCTAGCTGTCCTCCTTGTAAATAAAATAAACCAGCAGCATCAGGAAAAACAAAACAACCCTTGGTCTGGATGTTTCTAGTCTGCCATAACAACCCATTGTAGAGGACTGGAATGGGGTATGGGTGGGAGCTGCCCAGAGATTACCCCATTCTGTGCCAAGGGCTAAACAGTCCTCGTTAGCTCCTGGATTAACTGGAGACTCATAGTGGCACTGAGCAACTGTCTTTCCTCCCTGCCTGAGCTCTGCATGAGAGCTTTGCAGCCAGAGCCAAGGATCTTACAAGGAGAGAGAATACTGTGATTAAAACCTGTTTCTTGCAAATAATAGACAGACAGCAATTTCTATCAAACTGCTCCGTACATGAAAATCTGTCTTGCCAAAGCCAGCCAGCCAATAACATGATGCTAGTTAATAATAAAAACATGTCCCAAACTTGCCTCAGACAACTACTAATCTCTCTTCAGAAAAGAGGAATGTCAGTTTCTTTCAGAAATACAGTTTTTCTGTATAATTCTGATACCGGGGCTCAAGTGCCCATATTTTATCAGCATATGCAGCAATAATAAACAGCTATGTTGTCTCCTCTTTTAGAGCTTGATTGCAATGAACCATTTTCTGTCAGGCACTGGGAGTTTGTTTAAATATTGTACTCTGCATCATAGCATCTTCCCAAGAAGCAGTTTAATTTTGTCTAAACATTTTAATTGTGATCCTAAGGGAAGGGAAGTCATTGCCCATATTAAACATGAATCCCATTATACTAAAACGTTTATGTTCCTCAAAGGCTATTTATAGATGCTTCACCACTGTATGAAAATGTAAAATGCCAGTGCTGAACAATAATCTCCTGGCTCTGCTTGCCAGCCTGAACCTCGGCCTGTTTATTGAAATGGTCAGGCAAGGCACAGACACAGCATTACTTCGGCATTACTCTGATTTCCTATAAACATTTATGACTGGCTTGTTGAGTCAGGGCAGATGCCAGCAGAGAGGGCTATGCCCAGCAAGGAGAGTCATTGGCATTGCAGATGTACCAGAGAGCAGTGAGCAGATCAAAGACACGGGGACAAAACCAAGCTGCCATCGGACACAGTGGTTCTGCCGCAAAGTGGTAGCTAAGAGGAATGCGGATGCTTACTGCTCTATTCCCATCTCGTAAATGTGGTGCACCTTCTTGAACTTTGAATGAGTTTCTTTGTATCTGCTTGATGCCAAACGCCTTTGAATGATGTTTAACAGGCCTGAACCAATGGCAGACAAACGCCAGCCCATGTTGGTAGGACTCTGCAGACTTAAATGGCTTTTCACATATGGCAGCAATGATCTCCTCCAAAAAGTGGCCTTAAAAATGGGTACCAGGCTCTCCAGACTGCTGTAGAACTTACTAGAAGGTAACAGGTTTGGCTGATACAAATAAAGTATCTTTGTATGGCACAAACTATACACTGTGTGGCTACAGGTTTGGATCTTTTATAACCTGTCACTTTTCAAAGTTATCAAAGCAAGTGAAAGCCTTATTTTGTCTACTGAACTGGAATAAAAACTTGAAATTGGGAAAGTGGCAACACTGTGTGTGACACTGTAATCAAGGAAATGTGGGGATTTAACACTAATACAATTGCAACTGCTTTACAGATATGCCATCAAGAGGAATAGATTTTCCTCCAGGTTATTAGTGAATCGCATGCTCAATGAGAATGAACCTAATTTTGGACGTTTAATATAAAGTATCAGCAATAACAAAACAGCACCCCCAGTAATAAATACAACAACAAGCCCATTACTTACGTGGAAATCACTGAAGGTACTGCTGAACTTCTGTCAAACACAAAATACCTAAGGAAGAAAAAGCAATTATATATTTCTTAGTCTCAGTGTAGTCTTATCTGTTTTGTTCTGTTACTGATAAAAATGAGTTTTCCGTCCAAAAAGATCTTCAACAAACAAAAGAACATTTATGGAAGTCAAAACGTGATTTCTATGTAAAAAATAGGGTTCAAAGGCTCTATTGTTGCCATCTGAAAAATATAAATAGAAAATACTTCATATTCTTTGTTCTTTTTTATTCCAGATAATTTCTAAAGCTACTAAAGTCTTTGGATTTCATAGTGAATAATAATCACAGGAAATTATCTTTCCCTAAAAGAATACTTTTGCTCTTGGTATGCTGAGATTAGCGTTAACACCTCACTGAACTAGCCTGACAACAGACAGTAGAATTTCTTCCTGTACATACATCATTACCAAAGAATAAACTATAATAAAAATTAGAGCAGTGGAAAATGCTGCTGCAAACCAAGATATTTTATGGAAGACTTGCCTTTTTTTCTTTCTCTCCTACATGACTCTGCTTAATAGATCACATGGCCCTACTGGCAACGAAACTGTGAAACTGCATTTTCTAATATCCATAGCATCACAGGGAGCATCCATTTCTAGGAACCCCTGAGTGCTGAGTTAATATTGCAGGCTTATTTGGTCTTACATAATTAGTTATAATGACAAAAAGGACTACCAGAACATAAAGTCTTTTCAGCAGGCACTGTCATTTCTGTGTGGTGTTTTATATAGTCTAGACTGTGGTTCCCCAGCTCCAGCGGAATTTCAATTAATGTGCAACATAAAAGAGGGTAAAACACTTTGATTACTTTGGGCATGGAGACAAGAAATGATGCTCGGCAATATATTTTAACATAATATTTTAGCCTTTTTTTAAAAGTAGTTTTGCGATCATGTTTGTGCTTGATGTTAAGGGGAAACCAGTGTGTTACAAAACTTATACTGCAAATTAAACAGGAAGAAGTCAGCCATGTATCTTTTTTTAAGATGTGTGTAGCCAAGGCAGCTACGTGTGTGTTATGTATTTGTGCATGTTCATGCATGAATTAATAATTTAGCGAGCTAAATAGTGGTAGGACGTAAAGTTAAAATCATGAATTGTTACAAAGAACATGTAACTTTTGAAGTGTAATAATTACTAAACACCTTATCAATGTAGCATCACAACTGACAACTTAGGGGGAAATGTTTAATTTGAGTGGTGTTCTTGTTGTCCAGTTCTTGTGTATTTTAACTAAAAGTTGTAGGCAACTTTGTATTTATCAACATGTTTATATTTCATCACTTTGGGCCCAGCCACAGTCATTCATTTGCAAAGTTCCTAAGGATGAGAAGGATGAATCATTTAATGACACTCGGGTATCTGCAGAAATGCTTTCCATTGGCTGTACTGTGTTTAATATTGTAAATATTTTACTTCTCATGCTTTAAGTTAACCTGCCTGCCTGCCTGAAAGGAGCTTTAGAGAAAGGAGGGCAATGGAAGTGTGACTAAGGCAGTGCTTCGTTAGTTATTACATGAGGGAAGAGTTGTGGAGCAATCTATGGGGGACTGCGGGTTTCTCTGCAGCTCTGCTTGCTGAGGTGGTGCTGCATAGCCAAAGCTCTGCTGGATATATCTTCACCTCAGCCTTGGGGAAAAGAGAGGGGCAATAATGATCTAAATTTAGCCAGTGTTTATTCTAAAGCATCAAGTGTGTTAATAATAATAATTTTTAAAAAGCCACTTTTCTAGGATTTAAGTACTTTGCTGCTTTACTTACATGTCCTTTCAGCTGAAAAAAAATATTTTAATCAGATTATTTTCATTAGTTAGTAGTCAGCCAATGTAGATGTCAAGACATTGTCTTGCAACTGACAAGTCAGCATTAGGTCTCGTGTTAACGTTTGGAGAACAAAGGAGCTGAGAGGCAGATGAAGGACACTTCAGTGTGTCCTACCTGGGAGAGACTATCTAACTACAGGGTTTAAGCGGAGTGGTAAAGCTGGCCATCTGCTAACACAATGGCATTTTGCACCTTCTATATTAACACTAATAATGAAGTTAGAAATACTGCTTGGTAATAAAATAGAACTGTGACTTTTCTTTTTTTAACATACAAGAAAAGTTAGTGCCTTTCCTGATGAGAGTCTGTGTAGGTTGTCCTATATGAAGAGGAACTGATGCATCTTTTGTGGTTGTTTCTTCATTTAGATCTTTAGAAGCTCATTTTGATATCTTATAATAAAGCAAACAAAGTTGAAACACTAAAAGGAGGGAAAATCGTTAGATGCTACTTTTTGTGAAGTTTTATATCAGCAACCTGTGACCTTCCTGTAGGTTAAGTCTAACTCAGACCACGCATTCTTACAGGCCGAGTGCAAAACTAAAAATATATCTTCCTAATCTAAAGAAAGGATATATCATAGTGTAAATATCTATTGGCAAGCAGTCAGTACAGTGTATATGAATATAATTTAATTACACTGTTTATAAATGACATTTAATTGCTTATGGAATCCCTCGGCTGTGTAACTCAGCTGTACCTGGTCTGCGCACATGGCTCAGATTGTTTTCTGTGCTATCTGCCTACAGTCAGCACTGAATTATCAGTTTCAAACACAGACTATTGGCCAGGAAGCACACGTCTTTGCTTGTGGGAAAGACTCTGAGGTTGTGAAGTTGTGATTTGATGTTGTGATTAATGAGGCTGTGAGGCTTTTCATTTCTCAATCTAGATTCCAGCCGAGACTGAGAAGTAACAGCAGAAACCCCCACTAAATGTTTTATTTGATTAGCTTCCTAATGATAGATTCACTAAGAATTTTTACACTGAATTTGTCTCTTTCCATGTATTAATATTAAAAATGGTAAGAATAGCCTTATGCTCTCTGTAGATATTTGATGGGCTCATGCTATAATCCTCTGTCTGTATCAAGTGATTACATTCGTGTGTCTTCACTGCAAGTTGCAAGTTAATACTTTCTCCTTTGGAAAATTCTTATAGAAATAAGGAAAAGGAATCTTCTTTCTAAACCTCTGCAAATATGTAGACAGTTACAGTTGTGACAGTGTAGTAATGAAGTGCTTATCACATACCCTTTGCTTTTCCCAGTCGTATTTCAAAGATTACTAAAGAATGGTCTAAAATTTTGCTGTCCCCTGCAACTTTCTATTTTTATTTTTTCCACAGAATTAACTGTCAGACTTGAGTCACACAGTTCATTGACTTTTTGAATGTTATTTACCAGAGTCTTCAGTGGTTCGCATTTGGCTAGCACTTGTGTTTGTGCCCAGTGAAACCCACTCTCCACTAAGATCAAAGGCATAGCAAATCATGCTGATTTACTGAGCATAAGGAGCTGGAAAGATGTTCTCTGACAGTCTGGCAAGGACAAAAAAGGGCTCAGCATTAAAGCCAGGGTTGTGAGTATAGGGTCGCGAGTATAACATAATAGCAGATGATGAAAATAGAATCCATTCCTAGAATATGTCTATAAAGATTTACAGCTGTAGTCTGTAACAGGGTCTTGTTCTTGTTTGGCAGCAGTACCTGTGAGGTATGAGCCAGGCAGAGGGCGAGGTTGTATTTCAGGCACCTGCATGCCAGCTGCCATTTGATTCCTTTAAGCTTTTGCACCACAGACCTCTTCCCCATTTTAGACTAGATCCTGAGATTCGTAGACTCAAAGCAACAAAAAGCATTGGTATACCCTGACACAGGGAGGCTCCTGCTCATCCTTAAAGTTTTCTTAAGCACGTAAGTCTTCCTTTGTACTTTCACAGCACTTCGGTTTTGTAGTGATGAGCTTCTGAAAAAGCACTAAGTTACAGAAATGCTCACTGCATCACACACTACTTTGGGACAATTTTGCATCAATACTCAAACCTGATATTCCTGCTGAGTTTCTTATGCCAAATCATTTCCCGTTTCTTGCACAGAATATATTAGGTTAAAAACTACAAAATTGCATGTCAAAGTTTCCTTGAAGAGTGGTTTCTTCTCCAGGGTTTGCCATATTTGATCTGACACTGTTCTGTTAAATATTCAGGTCTGTAAGAACACTATAGAAGACTAAAATAGCGTAAGGGATAGGATTATATCAATATATAATGCCAATTATGATGGGAAAGCCAGGCTTGCTGCACTACTTTCTGGTATGCAGTTGACCAACAGTGCTCCTTCAGGCCTGAGAACATCTTTTAACATCTCTAACAAATATAAACTGTCTTATGAAGAATAAAGCAAATTAAAATGGAAACAAAATCTAGAAATATTTTTAGTTGGAAGTACTAGAAATCTGTTTTACAGAGATGAAAGCAAGCAGGTCAAACCTACAAATCCCTCATTTTAATATCTAATCACATTTTAAGATATCCAACTTTCTTTTTATGATAAAAATTGACTAATAATACAGAGTATCTGGACTACTACATTATTCCAGAGCTTCATTCTGCTATGCTAATTTGGTATATTTTAGTGTGTGGAATAACTGAGCTCTCTCTCTTTTGCTAATTTCTGGAAGACGTATTGAAGGTGTGATCTGCTTTCAATTAAAAGCAAATAAAAACTGTGGAAAAGACACTCAATTTGGCCTGGCAAATCCGTCCTATACTCATTTTAGGAAGCTCCGGCTTCCTATGAGCATTTGATCCAAGCCCTAAGGCAGCAGGAGGAGAGTTGTGAATTCAGAATGAGGTGACTCCTCTTAGCATTCCACTACGCAGAGTAACTTCAGAAGCAGTGACTATAGTACTGGGTTTTAACAAAGCAGTAAGCAGGTACTCCAAGTTTTCCCAAACTGTCATTTAAAAGACCCTTTCAAAAACTGAGACATCAAACCTCCCAATTTATTCTTCAAAATCGTGTCTGCAGTTAGACTGAGAACTTGGGTGGAGTGATGTTCCTCTAGAGGCTGCCCTATTGATCTTTATGGATCTTTAACTCTTTTTGTTACCTGTGTAATTAATTATTTTCTCTCTATTTTATAAGTGAAAAGAGCAATTCTGAATATAGACAGAATTTGGGACATTAGAGGAAACAATTTGGATTACACTTCTGTCTTCTATTATTTCTAAACTCACATTAAAGAAATACAGAAAAAGGGAGTTACTCCTCTTGAGGCAGCTCTTCTTGTTTCAGAGGACGAGTGCCCTCTGAAATACCTGTGGTAAGCAACTGCGCACTTCTAAAAGAACGAGTGTGCGTCAGGCTGCCCTGTCAGAGGGCACCTTCTCTTCCGTGGCGGTGTTTGAGAGGAGGAAGGGCCTGGCGCGAGACCTTGCATCTCCACAAACTGAGCCAGGGCAGCGGTGGGAGAGCGGGCTCCGTCAGACGTGCTCATGTAAATCTACTTCTTTAGCTATGGTCTGCCCAAAGTCGCGTTTTCCTGAGCTTTGTCAGGTCTGATCCAGAGGAAGTATAGTTTCAGCAAAAGACATTCCTGGAGGAAGAAAGGATTTTGCATTTGGAATATGGAAGCCAGTACATTGTCTGGGAAACAGGCCTCTGGGGTCTCAACCCATCATCACTGAAGTGTGAAGCTTTAATTGTATTGCTTTTCATAATGTATCTGCTACATAAATATTATTCAATACCTGCAAATTTGTACTAGTGGGAAATGGAGAGGTTATAATGCAGGGAAGATTTATGCCTGCTAGATGCTGGGCTGTCATGATTAAAAATTTTCCACCCATTATGTGAATCCTATTGATCATTGCAGGAAGCAGAAAATTGTGCTGTTCATTGATTTTGCGTGGCTACAGAATGCATTAGGCCTGATGCATTTGATGGGTAGGCAAGTTTTCAAAGGAAGCTCAGTTAAGCTAATCTTAGTTCAGAGGAATATGCACAATGGAATAAGAAACCTTGTAATTGCAAGAGCAAATAGAAGAGTCAGAGGACTATATTATGAGCCATATCAGCATAAGAATTAGACATGAGCCTTCCCAAGAGACAACAGTAAAACGCATCAAGGCTTTGATGCTGTTTTTCATGAACGTAGCAATTACTGGATAAATTGGGTTTTAGCTTCTCACCCATCAGCCAAGATAGTGAACAAAAAGCAATTAGTTCTTCTGCCTCCTTAGCAAAGGGGGGTTATCAGGTTTTCATCAACTCCATAAAATAACGTAGTGAAGAAATGAGTTTGAATCCAAAAGTAAAACAGGGTTCAAGAGAGAAGGAAAAAATTGGCAGGCAGAGGGAATATTTTACCTTTGAAATTTTGCTTCTACTGATTTGGTCCTTATCTCTGTCTTTTTATTAGCTTATGATAATGCTTAGTCATCTGTGTATCACATGCTGCATTTCCTGTGAACAAAGGCTTTGAGCAAATTTAATCCCTAAAACAAATTCTGTCAGTATTTAATGCAGGGATTAATTCCAATCTTGGAAATAAGGGGAAGGAAAGATCAGTTTGCATCCCAGCTGGATGCTGTCTTACTGGCATGTTGCTACAATGTAGAGCTACCTCTGTGATAAAGGAAATATTAGAATAGCTTGTATTTTTTTATTTTTTTTTAAGCCAATGATCTCTTATTAAAACTCTGTGGCTTGTAGAGCCCTAAACATCTGAAGCATTTCTAAGAGTGGAGGCTAAACCATTCAGGTCATGCGACAGTTGTGAAGGACACATATATTTAGGAATCTGGACTAAGCACGTGCTTATTCTTATATTCTCACTTACTAACTCTGGTAATTTTGTCAAGAAAAAAGCGCTATTACTTGAAGAGAATTTGAGTGTATAAAAGTTTTCTTCATCTTAAAAATCTGCCAAAAACTACTGGCAGCAATATCAAATACTTCTAAATTGTAATGCAGAGTTTATTCAAATAATATGCTGGTTTAGGTGGTGGAAGTGAATGGGTGCTACGACGTTCTTACTGCCTTTTTTATTTTCAAAATCTGATGTTTTAAAATGTCTGACCAATTTCGAGGCGTAACTCCTTTAAATTTCAAGTATGTGAACAATAGTCATAGTTGGCCTCCATGTATAAAGAGTGACGAGTGAGGTTCAGGAGTTACGTTTTGCTTTATTCAGTTGCGGTTCGTAACCTGGGGGGACAGTGATCATACTTGTATGACCATCATTAACATTTCTTTCAGTTTTGGGATATATCTTTTACACAAAGAATATGTGATCAAGTCTACTTAAGCATTCCCAGTAGATACATGATGTCTTGTTCTTGCTGAGGTTGAACTAGCGGGACTTTTTTGTCCATGCACACAGCGTGGCAATGCCTGTAACAAACTTTGGAATCAAAGGGGATTGTTATGGAAGCTTTTCCCTTGTTTTTATCTCCATTCAGTGTGCAGATCATCACAACTATTTCAATTCACCAGCAAATTAAAACTTCAGTTAAACTTTCTGTGACTAAATCCTGCAAATGCTTGAAGCAAAACTCCCAAGTCCTGTAAAGACTTCTCCCATACATATGAATCCGTAGAGAACTAGAGCCCTAACCTGTAATGATGAAGCAAACCCTTGTACAGTAGTTTAGTTATTCGTACTGCTTTTTTAAACCTAGCAGTGTCTAGGGGATTAAAGCAATAGTAACAAAAGCAATGTTGTAATATAAAATGTCAGGAATTGAAAGAATGGGAAATCACAGAAGGACCAACGATCATAGCTCTGCACTGAGGTCTTTAACCATACAGCCCAGAGGATAGATTTGCTCTTGTCTGGAAGCCAGCCCAGCTCAATTTAAAAGACCAGGTTCAGGAATTACTCAGACGCTGTCTGGCTAGACTGGAGCAATTGAAATATTTGCCTACACAGTTGCTTACCAGACAATGTATTCATCTTTTGACAGACCTTTCATCAATATTATTTAACTGTTGTTTACTCCTAAAGCATCCAATTACCAATTAAATGCTATTAAAAGGCTTGCATCACTTTTCATTTAATTCCACTGTTTCCCCAGGAAGATGTCACAGACCACATGCCTTAACTTTACAGCAGGCAAATTTGAACTGTAATTCTGTACTGTGCATCAAGCTGAATATAAATAATGTGGGATGACAAACAACCCCGGGGTGGGGGAAAAAAAGCAGTTTGACAGAAAAACCACCTGCTGGTTTGGGGTTCTCCACTGTAAACTTGAGGGTTCCTGCTGTCGTTCGCACAATATTTCACTGTGGCAGCCTCTGAGATTTTAGGCCTGTGGCAGCTGCTCTCCTGCCTGTATTCCCCTGCCTTCGCAGTAGTTGTCAAAACTCATTGCAAGGCAATTAGGGTGATAAGTACCAAGACAGACGAGAGAAAATTAGATAAAATGTAAATGAGGGGAGATGATGCCGAAGCTGTAGGGTATGATCTCAGTGACCTCCTGCAGGGCTCTTAAGAGGCACAGAGAAGAGCTGCACAGCCTTGCTGTTCCATAATTTGTCATAAACCTCATTTTGTGGTATCTTAAGTCTTAATGCGCGGGAACAAGAAGTTCACAGGCCACAAGTCTCCTACTTCAGAGCATGTAGGAAACTTGGGGGGGGGGGAGGGCGAGGGGGCAGAACTCTTCCTATAAATGAGCATTTCTGTTCTATGAAGCCAAACCCAGAGAATCCTTGCTCTTGTATTTCATCCTGGGAATGGGAGTTGGCAGGCGGCATAGGCGAGCCTTTAATGGGCTAGGCCAGCAGCAAAGTGAAAAATGAAAACTCTTCTTGTAAATCATCCTGCTGGAATGTATTGTTGCTTATCTAAAGCTGAAGGCTTCTTTACACAATGAGGTTCATCTGCAAAATGTGTTATGTATCCTGCAGGAAAATTAATAGCTCTTCCTCTAAGATGGGTTCATAAAGGAATGATTAGGGTGAAAAGCCAAAAATGGGTCAATATCCTCAGGAAGAGTAAAGTACTAATGTTTTTACACAGAAAAATGATGAACAGGAAAGACCTGATACAAAAATCTGTGGATTCAATGAGATGTATCTCCCGATGTCAATAGTTTTGGATCAGGCTTGAAACACCTGAAGTGGGTGGGTAGTACTGGCACCAAAACACAAATGGCTGTCCAGGACCATGAATAATCCACTTGAAAGAATATAAATATTTTTAATGATCCACACAGAATCCATTTTAGGGGTCCAACATTATGGCACTTGATCAAGTACGAGATTATTATACCTGATAAAATTTAAACAGGTGTATGAATATAGTTTAAGGAAGATCTCTTTGCTTGTTAGAGAGCACTCAGACTGCCTCATGGTCCAGCCCCCAGTGAGGGGATGTCTCACGTAAGTCCCAGCAAGAACGGATCCTCACCAGTTCATCTAGAACACAGGAGAGCCTGCTTCTGCAGCCATGTGTTCACTGCTGAGTGACAGCCCTGACACTGAGATATTGGCAACTGGTTTTCAGTATAGCTTCCCCTTTTCCTTTCTAAAACCTCTTAATTAAGTATGTGGATATATCTACATTTCCTTTTGAGGATCACCCCAGATACCTGTAGCCCAGAGCTTTTAGAGGCAGCTCCTGCCAAGGCCACTCTGCTTACCCAGGACCACACCAGAAAAATGAGAGTTAGCTGTATCTAATACATCTATTCAGAGCATGCATCAAAATACAGCTGCCTGTACTCTTGCTGAGATGAAAGAGTGAAAAGCTTTTTGGCGGAGTCCTGAAGCATAGGTAGAATGAATTGTCAAAAAGTCCCAGCTGACTGAAGCGTGGCAACAGCTTGCATCTGCTCCTATGGCTTTCCTGTCCTCTCACGTATATAATGTGTGGGGCTTTCTTTCCTTCAGATTCACATCCTGGGTACATTCCATAATGCCAGAAATATGTCTTTGTTCACAAACGCTCGCGTATGATTTAAGAACTTTTTGGTTGTTTTTGTTGCCTTTTTTCCTCACTTAATGATCCAGCACACAATATTTGAAACAAATTATTGCTTGTTTATAGACAGCTCCATTCTGACAGGCACTGAAAAGAACTTTATCACGTTCCTCACAGCAGGCCATGCATGTTTTTACTTATGATTTGTATGTCAAATAACTTGGGTTATTCCCCATGCCACCTTGTTAAATGTTTGCTATTTAATGACAATAAAAGGTGAATTTTAATGTCTCTGAAGCTGGTTTGCTTCCATTTCAATGGAAATTTAGCTTTTTTTCAATTTCCATTAGATCCATGGTTTCTTTTATTTCACACTGCTAAATGCAGTGGAACAAAACTGATTTTGGAGAATTAAGTTCTATTTAGATTCATTTTAATTTTATTACCAAAATGCCCATAGGGTTTACCTCCTGTGTGTGTGTCTGGTAAGAGAGCTATTTTTTAAAAACACAATATTATATAAAAGAAAAAAAAATACATGATAGAAACCAGTAAAACTGCATAAATGGGTGAAGTGGGAAAGAAATATTTACATCTGTTAATGGAGGTGTAGGGTAGTTGGTTACTTGGTTAGGTGAGTTAGCAACTGATGACGGCTGAGTGTGACTTCCATGCCATATTGTCTATAGCATGTGTCCATCTGGCTTATTATAAATCTGCCTTGATCAATGTGCCACCAGTGCTCCAGGGAGTGTTGTGTGCTCCATGCTCTGCTTCTTCCCCATCTGAACGCCTGCTTCACTGAGCAGCCTACCTGAGCAAATGGGTTTGGGCTGTCCTGGCACACGCAGCCCCAGCTGTACCTGCAGTGGCCTTGGCAGGAGCTGCCTCTAAAAACTCTGGGCCACAGGTGTCTGGGGTGACCCTCAAAAGGAAATGTGGACATATCCACATACTTAATCGACTCACCTTGCATTTCCCGTGGCTCTGTACTGAAAATTTTAAGCACTACATTTGACCTCAATTTCTTTAAAGCCAAGGTTTCATACCTGCTTTTGTCCTTTTCTGAACTGCATCCACAATGAATTGTTTAACTAAGTCATTAGGGCTGTAAGCCAAGCTGATATCTAAGCCAAGCACGCCTTTAAGACCCATTGAAAGGACTGGGGCTATCCATGCCTAAAATCCTGTGGTCTTCTTCGAAGTACTTGAATACCTTAACACAATGTAAATTTAAGGGTAAAGTTTAGGGTGCTACAACAATTTGACAGGCTACTTTTCTTCATTTAAAAAATATACTCGATAAGTTTTCCATTTCTTTGCAAAAAGAATCATTGCTACAATTCCCCTTTGATTTTTATTAGAAATTATTTGGAGCCATCTAACTTAATCTTACCTAATTCACTTGAGGATTTCAGGTTGCCTCTGTTCACCTTGTTATTTGCATTCCTTCCATTTAGCCAAAAGTGATACTGAAGTCCCAAGCAAATGTCATGGAGCTCTGCTACTTTTGTCTTCTGCTGTCAAAGCTTTCTTTGGAGTATGGGTTTTTGCTGTTCTTTTGTCTTACTTTTTACTGCTTTACTTTTTTTATTAGTGAGTGATAATTGATTTCAAGTGTGTCACTGACAACTGGAAGCATCATTCTCATAGTGGAAAGTTATTCTTTGAAATGTGGTTTGTAAAATCTTCTATGTGGTATATTAAGCAGAAGGTCAAGGTAGTAGACATGCTGTACAAAAGTATATAAATAACACATAGAAGCCAAGATAACGAATGGACACTGTAAAACAAAGCTCAATTTATCTTGACGGGACAAAAACGAAGTAGGGGTAAATCTCACATTATGAATTTTCTCAGCAATCATTAACAGTTTTCTTAAGTGCTTCTGTGCCTTATACAACATGCCGGTTTTGCCAGTTAATAACATGTTAAATTCCAAATGCCATGGAATAAACCTGCCATTCCCCGCAAATAAACTCCAGTGGATTAGAGGAATGTGGGAGGAATAAAATGTTGGCTGGAGAACAAGGAGCCCGTTGTTTCCCATCATGGAAAGTGGGACACCATAACACTCCCTATTCCATCTTCATCTTGTAGAAGAAAAAAATCTCTTCTGGTTAGGCATTCCCCTGTCTGGGCCCCAGCAGAAGCTATGAATAAAAAATACTTAATTTCAGTAACTTTTAAATTTAAGATACTTTTTTTAAGATTTTCTTAGCATATAAACCGATATTTTCATGTGACAAGGTATTGTTTTAGCCAACCAGCAGAAAAGTCGTCATTATAAAAGACTAACTTTTTCCAGGTCTATGAATCAAGTCTGGAGCTGTATACCAACCAGATCTATTCCTCTTGTGGAACTGAGGGGAGGAAAAAAAAAAAAAAAAAAAAAAGGAAAGAAAGAACCTTGTAATTCTGTTACTCAGCACCTGTATGGGAGGATAAGGTGCAGACCTTTTTGGTGGGATAAGTAGGCAGAAAACCAGGGCCCAGTAGCATTCCCTTTCTCTCTTGGCAATACCCATGTCAAATGTGCTCACTGAGGCTTGAGGCAGGGACTAGCTTTCATAAAGGGAAGAAAGAATCTAGCTTTTCTTCAATATATATATTTTTTTAAAAAAAAAAAAAGGTTTAAGAAGCAGTCTAGATAGGGAAGTAATTGTATGTTGTTAACCATTGTTCTTAAAGTGACAAAACTTTGCAAACACTTTTTGAAGAAGCACATTGAGTATTTTGCAGCAAATTTCATTGTCAGCATTTATGGAAAACTTTCCTGTGTAATCTAGGTATATCAAAGATGTGATCTAATAGATGCAGACAAATCAATTGTGTTTCCTGAGGAATTCTACAGGTCACTTCTTTAACATCCTTGCAGTATCATCTAATTTCTAGAAAGTTTCACCAAATGCAGAGAGTACAAGGGTATTGAATATTCCTACTAACCATCAAGCTATATGCTGCTGTTAAATCTGCATAATTTATACAATGCTTAACAAAACCTATGTAGATGGTGACTGCTCATCCTGTGTTTCTATTTCTACTTCAAATTTCTATTTCAGGATGTTTCACAAAAGTCTGCTTCAGTGTCTCACAATGAAATTTCTTCATTTTTTGTCCTCTACTTAAATTACTCCCCAAGACAAAATGCAGTGATACATGCATAAATGATGGCTATCTGACAGCACATCTGAAGAATGTTCCCTTTTTTCTCAATTGCAAAATTATTTTCCCTGTATCAATATATTTTTTTGAAATATAGAGTTTAAAGTTACTGGTGTTGGTGACAGATACAACGGGAGGCTGGAAGGGAGACTGGATTTTAGTGCTGTAATGATTTTCCCTTTTTAAATAAGATAATTACCTGCTGCTCCTGGATGTTTCTGCTTGGTCCCTATATTCCAGGGACCAGGGCATAGGATATTCTAGATTTGTTGTGGTGAGAGTTTGTAGTGAAGAATGAGATTTAAACTTCAGTCTTCCTACAGGAAGACAGAATTGCTCCTTTTGATGGTGAAGCCTTGGCACATTACCTGCATGCCTGCATCTAGATAAATCAGGTAACTTTATAGACTGATATAAAATTCCTGATTACACTTAAAATCATGTAACATTAGCTTCTTAGTGAATATAATTTTTGTTCATACAGTCCTAAGCTTTTATACTTCTGAAATAGTTCAGATGCTTCCAAATGTTTTTAGCAAAGGTATAAACTACTTTACAGTCGTTATTACACTGACTGTATTATATGATTTTTAAAATAATTAAGATAGCTGAAATAGTTCAGTTTCGTTTTACTCTCTGTAATGAAGCTCTATGGGTAGCTGTAATTAACCTCTACTGATGTAACTATGCAAAGTAGGATCTGGGAACTGGTGGCCACGTGACTCATTAAACAACTGAGGTGATGTGGATTGCACAGTGCTTACATGCATCTTTCAGCCTCTTGTACAATATGAAGCCAAAGTCTCTCCATCAGAGAATTAATTTCTTGTTTTACGTAGGGACCAAAATTATTTATCACTGCCCAATTTTTCCAGGCTTCAAGGAATGCTAGAATTATAGACTTGCAAATAATTGTACAGACTAAAGCAGTTAAATTGAAATGAAAATGTTGGATTTGTGACAATGGTCTTTGTACTGAATAAACTCTTACGGCCCTCATGGACCATTTAGGAGATTTACAGAGTTCTCTTGGGCAATGAAACCTCTCCAGAATTAGTTCCTCTCATGTATACTTTCTTGCTATGGAAATATCTACTGAGAACTTCCTCAGCATAAGCTTGGAGTTCTTCTTTGCATGCTGACTAAATTGCTTCAATAATGTTAGAGAAATACAATATCAGTGCTCTAATAACATCACCTTTTCATATCACCACAATTTCTGCTAGTTTCTTGTGAGTTGGAATTTAAAGGCCCATTGTCATACTGACATTTACCTAATATCATCACAAAATGTATTCATCTAAGCGTACCTTTAATATTTTCTGAAGTAACAAGCTGAAAATGCAGCTTTTGCCAGCAACATGTTCCTGTAGATGGAACTGGAAATCTGCACATCTTGAAGGTTGATGAAACTTCAGAAAGTTACTTTGCTCTTTGCTAATCACTGTAATTACGCTGTGTGAATATAATAATGATCCAAAGCAGTGTCTTTGTACATCTCCTAACAGGAAGCTTTGGCATTGCAAAATCCTAAAATACCACCCACTAAAGCTAATAAAAGTTTTTCTTCTTTAAGTTCCCATCTATAAGCCTCATCAACAACCACCAGCTTTTCCCCTGGCTGGTTTGCTCACAAATCTAAAACTAAAATCTAGATCTTTTTTTTCCCACGTTAAAATCTTGTACTGTGCCTCAGATATCTTCCTTTGGTTTAAGATTGCAACACACGACTGATGGATGGAGCTTTTAGTCTTGATTCTCAAAACTCATCTTACTATCTATTGTCCTAAGTGCTGCAGAAAATAGCGCTATCATGATACTAGTCTTCTGAACTGAGGTTATCACTTGCAGACCTGTTTGTGTTTCCAACATACTAGTTTTGCAGATTTTTTCTGATTAACTTAACTAAAACATGCACTTTATATCAAAGTATACAGCTGAAATTTTCATCTAGCCTTTTTTTACTTACATCACTTAGAGAATTCTTTTGCCCAACCTTGACAAATGCAATCTTTCCTAGTTTTCTGCCCTGCCCCTCCAAATCTCTCAGCAAAATATTTTGAGGATTTGTTTCTGGTACTACTTCATTTTTAAGTTCTCTGTAAGCATTTCTCTGAGGTTCTCTCTGTTAATCTAATCAAATAGAAGCTGCTAGCCATCAATTTCTAAGCTGCTGAGTCCATTCCCATTTTCTTCCGACTGCTCTATCATTTCTTAAGTAATCTCCTATTCATTACAGGGGAACCAGTTGTCTGGCTCTCAACCAGTCCATGCTATCAGCCTTCTGTGTTGCTGGATTCACATTAAAACAATCTTTCTGCCTTTTCTGATGCTTCTTGTACCTGCAGGGAGTTATCTTCCAATAAGTGCAAAGTTATCTCTCACCCTTCAGTTCCATGATTCCATTAAAAGCCTACAGAAACTTCATGAAACTTTGAAATCCAAAATGCTGCCTGTCTGCCCAGTAGAGCTGTCCTACAGCTTTGGTATTTCTACATCAGTCTGCCAATGGGCTGCCTCTTTTATACATTGAGTACAATTTCCTGGGGACAAAGGTAGTGCTTTTGTCTATGTAGGTCAGATAGTATAGGCAACTCAGGACTAGACCTGATTAATCTGCATTTCCAGTTAATTGTACTTGGCATATTACTTTGTTGTATAGTTTATGTACATGAAATGTACAGATTTTATGAATAAGAAACAGTATTCTCCAAGTGTTAAAGCAGATTGGGATTTCCCCAAAGCGCTTGTTTGAGGTTTCTCAGCAGATTTTTAATTTACATTCTGTACCTTTGAGCTTGTTTTCAGATGTCATGCGCTAAGTGATAGATTGCCTGGGGATGCTGTGAAGGCTCCCTCATCGCGGGTTTTTAAGAAGGCTCTTGACAAACATCTGTCAGTGAAGACTTGGGAATAGATGATCTGACTTTGGGACAATGGGCTGATCTAGATACTGACTTCTTTCTATTTCTGGGTTTCTGTATCTCCTTTTCAATGACGCTAAAAATTAGTCTCAGTCCCATCTGAGAAGTCCTGCCATAAGTACAGAAGCAGAGCTTTCTGCAGAAAACGTCTGTCACCATGTGGAGCAGGTGCCTGGATGCCAAAGCTGTGTCCACCCGGGACAAGGTACTCTACCCTTTTTGGATTAGGTAACTGGAATAGTTGCAGTACTGTATCGAGCTTGCTTGTTCACTTCCAAAACTACCTTAATTGTCTCCATTCAGCAATTCTAAATGTAGCGTAACCTGGCGCTGGGCTTCCAACAGGGATTTCAACCTCCAGGTAGGAATAGCTGCTACTGGGGAAAATTAGTCTCTCTTTTTGAGCTGCTTAAGCTACATTTCATGCTTCTGTAGTCAGACTCCCTGGCTAAGGAAATTAATTTCAGTTTCCTCACATCATGTTGAAGAATGTAAACATTTCTTTATGCGGGGTTCTATCTGTGAAATATGTAATTAGATCACTGTCTGGTGCATTTAATTGTCTTTCCAGCAGAGCTTTAGAGAAGAGTCTTAGGAAGTGTGTCCATGTTCTCAAGCTGTATAAAACGAGTCAGAAGTCCTCCCTGGTCCTCACTGTGTTTTGTCACTGAACTCAGAGGCTGAGATTTCACCTTGGTCTTGTGTGTTGTAGTACTCAGTTCTTTTTTTTAATAACTAGCTTAACATTTCACTTTCCTGTTGACTTTGAGTGTAGGCTTGAGTTTTGAGCTCCTGAAGTGTTAATAAAAAAAAAAAAAAAAAAAAAAAAAAAAAAAACACTGTTTTTAGTAGTCATGTAATATGACTAGAAGCCAAATCCGTACATGGCCAGGAACATCTATTTTGTCAAAAAGAATTCTTAAGCCTTACGACCAAAAGTTTTATATCTGCAACAGCAATATGCATAACAATGTTGAACAAGAAGTTGATTCCAGTCTACCATAATTTGAAATGAAAATGTATAAATTGTTTTATAAGAGAACTGCAGAACAGTCTACATGCAATTAAAGAAAATAGCTTGGGGGAGAGGAGGGCTGTAGAACATATGTTGATGCTCAATTTTCAATAATTTTAAACATTAAAATGTACTTTCTGTTAATTTTTATATTCTTCCTGCTACATAGCTGTTTTTTTTTTTTTTATGAATATGATCATTAGCTTCTTTTTTTTTTAATGCTGCAACTTTTCTTCTGGGGCTGTTTACTCTGTCTTTCATGGACTAACTTGAGAAGAATCCAAACTTAAGCCCAGCTGTTTAGTACCATTTGATTGTCAATAAATTTATTAAAAAATTAAGGATCTACTTTTTATTAATTTCTTGTTTTAACCTACCATCTAATTTAAGAGAATTAAATTATTACAAGAAATGCTTTACCTTGTCTCACTTGAAAATTACCCAGGCAAATTTCTGCCTTTTGTTCTTATATGCATATGTATACCCTGGCGTAAACACCAGTACCCCTAGTTTCAGTGCAGAAACGCATGTTATGTTTATGAATACTCTATGTGAAGGAAATAATCAAATATTAGAGTAAGTTTTTGGCCTTTCCTAGAAAGAAATAAAAGCCAAGCTAAACTATATTTGAAGCCCACAATTTCACGTTCAAACAATAAATGTTAAGCTACACAATTTCTAAAACAAGCTGCTGAAAAATATTGTATGCATCTTTTAATATTTATAAGTGTTTTATGAAATGGTGATGTCAAATATAAATTTTGCAAAGCAACTGAGTCCACCTCACAAGTTATCTCTCTTCCTCTATTTTATTGCTTTGGTACTGTAAAAGCTGTAACTTTTTTCAAATTTAGTTCCATCACTTCATAATATTTTCTTATTCTTTTTCCAAAATCACTGATGGATATTAATTTGTCAAAAGCCTATGCTTTAATTTTATCAGACAGAAATGTGAGTTAGTGTAGACTCCCAAAGTTTGAAGCAGCAAACATGTTTGAGTGATTAAAAAAAGGTAAGGGCAAAGTTTAGTCTTCCAGTGTGGTGTTATACTGTCAGGGTATACAGTCCAAATTGTCTTATGTATAGACCCCCAAGTTCTCACCCCAACCCCACTGGGGGAGAGTGAGCGAGCAGCTGGGTGATGCTGAGCTGCCTGGTGAGGGTTAAACCACAATTCCGAACTTTCCTGGCGAGTGCGCGCCTTTGAGTCCAGAAATAAGAACTCCTTACTGTGGTTTCATTTATTCCTTTGGCTGTTTTTTACATTTGCACCAACAGCTCTTGTGTTTCACTTTTTCCCTCCACACTTCCTAGGTCGGTATTCAGACCTTTCAGTTGTCATCTTGTCCTTGCTTCCTTCCTGGATGCTGCTTTCTGGTGTGCTGCGTTCAGGCATTTATGCAAGGAGCTACTTCCTCTCCTCTATCTGATTTTGTACTCCTATTCATCTTACTTTCCTTTTTCTGTGTATCAACACCACGTAGGCAGGTGCTTAGCACTTTTCAGCTTCATCTGCTAGGAACCAATACCATCTTGTGGCAATCCACAGAGGCTTTGAACAAGAAGGGCGTGCTCCCTACATTTTCCACTCATCATAGCTGGTCCATAGCAACTTGACCAGGTCAAGGGCTAGCTGAACCTAACTCTTTTGCGATGGCTGTCCAGGAAGGTAAAAGGGCTGTGGGGTATGCAACTGTTGTGAAAGCATTGCTTTATGATAGTTAGAGACTACAGCCTTGTGACTGCATGTGGCAAATGTGTACGTTTACATGCAAAACCGTGGAGCTGGGATTACAAAAAAAAAAAAAAAAAAAAAAGGATTGCACCAAATTTGTATTCTGTTTCCTCTGAATAATTTTTTTTTAATATCTTTTAGGGTATATTTTCTTGGGGAGAAATACATCTTTTCTATGTTTTCTCAGAAAATGAATGCCTAAATGTTATTTTTGTTATTGTCTGTAAAGTGCTTACAACAGTAACAGTATTATTTTGTCTGATTGCTCCGTGGTTATTTAAATAACAGAAATAGAAATCTATTAAATGATATTTTATCTGGGGGGAGGAAGATAGTTATATGAGTACTTCTGTATGAATATGAAATAGCACAGTTTATGTTGAAATGGTTTTGCATTTTCTAACACCTCCATATTTTTGTCAGAAATTTTAAGAGATGGTAATTTAATTTTTGATGTATACACTGCATTGACTGCAGGTATATTATTTCTGGTTTATTCATAGAACTGGAAGCGAAAAAAAAAAGACACTTGAATTAATTGACAGCAAATACGTTGATAAACAAGAAAAAGCAGAACCTGTTGGAAGTACAGCAGTACCTCGAAACAAGTGTGTGGTCAGCTTCTTCACTGCTAAAACTATCAGGGACTAAACAAACAGCTTTAGAGTATTTAAAACATACCCTGACTACCAAGGCTCAGCTGCCAAATTAAATCTATTGCTGAGACAGCCTTGTCCTGTATGTATATATACTATGCTAATTATAAAATAACAACCTGGATTTTCAATGTGACTCTCTGTGGTCACAGCTTTAAGTAGGTAAATATCATCGACATGAATAAAGTGGATATCTACACTACTAATTAGAGCCATTGCTGGCCAGCAGCGGGCACCAGGTTAGGAGTCAGGAGACCTGTGTTCCCTTCATACCTTTTCTGCTGACCTGAAGTCTGACCTTTGCTATTTCACCCCTGTGTTTCTACTACTTTTTTTTTTTTTTTTTCATTTTTTTTTTCTTTTTGTTTTTTCCTTTTTTTTTTTTTTTTTTTGATTGTCAGTTGGGAAGCCTATGCAGAGGTGAAGGTGGTTGATGGTAAGCTTGAGTTTTGAGAAAGAGACACTGACTTTATTTTTTTTAACCAACATTTGCAGAAAACAATGTCTTGATAGAATGAATTATTAAAAAAAAAGTTCTAGTCAGAATAATTTCATTCAAAATGAGCCAAATGAAATGAAAATAAATAACCAGTCTGGTCAAATAATGACAAATAGAAATCCCCAGGGAACTGGAAACTGTACTTCCCAAACCCACTTACTCCTGACAAGCCATCTCTGGATACAGGAACCCTTGGCTGAAAGATTCATAGATCCATTTATGCTTTGCACAAGGTGGGTCTACTTTAAAAATTAAGGACAAATTAATTTCAAGATAAGTTAAGTACATCCAATTGGCTAACTGGGGAGGTGGTGAATTAAGACATCTAAATCAATTCAATTAAAAAAGGTGGGGGGGGGGGGGGGAAGACTTGTGTCACTCACTAGTCAGGCTTAGGAGGTGTTGGTAGATACATGATAACAAAATAATGGCTATATAAAGAAGAGTGACCAAAGCCTTGGCGCGCTTCTGTCAATAGATCTACTCCAGTTTATAGTTTCTGATGGTTGGGCTTGGCGTTTTAATCTAGCCGTTGTCAATTCCAGTTCTGTTTTTATTAATCATACCGGTGATGTCTGAATAAGTAACTCCAGATAAATTGGATTTAGGAGGTTGGGATTAAAGAATAAAGTGTACAAGTACAAACTGATGAACAGAAAGATATATATTGGTTCTTTTTAGGTAATATGTATTGCTGCATACGCCTTCAAGGTATCTGTTGAGCAATTTAGCTGTGTTTTCTGGCAGCTGTCACTAGTATCATCCATCAGAATGAGAGCCTTGGCCGACAACTCTTTCCTGAGATGCTAAAGGGATGTGGATTTTAATTCTGGGTGGTTTTATATGACAGACAGTGTGACAGATGAATGCCAGAAAGGCCTAGGACCATGCTAGAATTTGCACAGTTTCAAGTAAATAATTGGGCAATTTTTCAAGTAAAAGAAACAGCTGGACTGTTGCTGTAACTTCTGTGCACTGTTATTTCCAGGTTGAGGGTGGTTTTTACCACCTTTGTTCAAGCAAGTTGTGGGGGTTGGTATTGAGAACTCAGGGACTGCAAACCCTAGAAATCCGAGATTTTTAGGAGCATCTCTGCTTTCTCTTGGCCTCTTTTGTTCATTGCATACACAGAAGTACCTAGATATAGGTGCAAGAAAACATACCTGTATCACCAGGAAGTGTGGTGTGAGGATGAGAAGGAGGGGAGAATAACAAGCATTGCCTGCAAACATACATAACTTCTTGGAATGACAAGGTAAAGAGACATTGTGGGAGAGCTGATGGCATCCACCCCTGACACAGACATCTTCTGCCCGTGCCAAATGGAGAGGTTATGGTCTTTCGTATTTCCTTAGCTGCCTGACATTTTTTCCTTCTATATATTAAACTTTCTGTCCTCTCACTGAGCTCTTTGGCTGCCAGGTTCAAAAGCAAACAGGTTTACTTAGGAATCTAATAGATAGGTCTTTGTTAACCCAATTTACTTTGACTTGATTACAATAAACTCCAAACTCCAAAGCAGATTAGGAAGCATCCACGTGAGCGACTTGGCAGGTAGGAGGAAGCAATGAGGATAATGATATATAACTGCAAGGGCATTTTCATTTGCATCAATATTAAAAAAGCTGTGCTTCAACAGCTTCACACAGGCTCTGTTTAAAACTATGGATTGCTGACTGTGCCCATTAGGACGGGGGCTGTTTGCATAGCCATGAAATGTTTTAGCCGAATGGGGTGGGCATAGATTGCACTTTCACACAGAAAGAAGAGGTTTTAGCACAACTGGAGATTCTCTGCAAGTGAATTTTACATCTCCAAAAAGAAATAATTGAAGCCATCACTGGTTTGGTATCAGCTGGAGTGCAGCACAGTTGGCCTCAGGCTGATTTCTCTACTTAAAATTTGAAACTAGGAAATTGCTGAGCTTCAGCCTGCCCTAGCTCCTAGAGGTTTCTGTTGCTCCAGTGCGAGGCAGCGTGGGTATTACTGGGGGCCTTTGCCAGCAAAGAC